>NW_014577062.1:304809-309008 GCF_000485595.1 Priapulus caudatus | reverse complement strand
GTGTGTGTGTGTGTGTGTGTGTGTGTGTGTGTGTGTGTGTGTGTGTGTGTGTGTGTGTGTGTGTGTGTGTGTGTGTGTGATGTGTGTGTGTGTGTGTGAGTGTGTGTGTGTGTATGGAGAAGACGGTGGGGGTTTTAATAATGAAAATGTTGGGTGTAAAACGAGGTTTCTTGTGCTATGCATAGTATGCTCCTGATAGTAGTTACCGTAGTCCGCGATGACATGCATTTTCACTTCCGTTGCTGTCAGACCACCATGATCAACTCCGCATTGCAACTGTGTTCTACGTATCAACGAAGACAAATGCACATACCACGACGAATCTATCTACTCTACACGTAGATAGATTGACTAGACTCAAGGTTTAACTAATATGAAAAGGCGCAGCTTTATTGTTTGCGAGCACGCGACTGCTCTCTCCGATCAGAAAATTGTTATCGCAATTCAAAATCGAAATCGCAGAGACGGAAAGTCTTCGGACAATATTGACGACGACTGAGCGCGTGCTTCCAAGCGTCGGCATCTTTGCCCACGGCCGTTTAGATACTTTTCTTTGCTCTGTCGTCGATAAACATTTTCGTAACCGATTGCAAACGCGACTGTAAGTATGTGATGGTTGCACGTCGCTATCTTCCTAGCGTGCAGAGCAATAGAACTCGTGGCGTGTTCTGGAGGGTGGCCGCACATAGTCATGCACCGACCGATGTCTCTATATTCTCTGCCACTCTGAATATGATTTCATCAAGTTATTAGTTTTAATCATCACCGCTGCATAAATACTCTTTGGTCTATAACGCTGATTACGTGAAACCTGACGGAGTTACTACTGCGCTACTGCTGTGCAGATGTACTCGCTCAGATACTTCTCGATCGCCTCCGATTTCTCTCGTGGGCAGCAGACGAATTTTGCGCGAAATTCGGAGATTGTCAGCGCCTTATCTGGCCGCCAGCTGTCGATGTATACCGACGCCAGCACCGGTCGTAATGCGTGCACAGCTCCCAGCAGAACCGCGAGATAAAAGCCGCGGAAAGACGCAAAACTAGCGATGCGCGCCTGCCGCGATCGTGATATTAGTGGCACTAGAGGGACGGAGTGTAGCTTGCATTAACATGCGCACACTGGTCGCATCTCTACCGCAGCACCAGCTTTGCCGATGCTTCAAGTCGACGCTGCATTCGTCGCTGTGTGGCGATATACTTATAATTATTAGTAATCATCTATTTTGTATATATAAGTAACGAGAGCGGTTATCGCTGAGCAAACAGACCCGACGCGCGCACGCACTCCATTGACGTAAATAATAGGCGCATCCACCCACGAATCAGCAGCTGCCTCGCTGTGTATCCTCGCCCCGTATTTTTCTCGGTGGGACTTACGGGCCGAGTGGCCGCCAGCTTCACAGTGTAATTCGAGCTCGCGTAAATAATAAGTTATGGGCAAATAAAGCTGACGAAACGGCCGTAAAAAGACCCGTGAAAGTAAATAGCGCAATGTGGCGCTATTTGCGCAAAAAGGCGCTCGATCTGATAATAGCAGCTCATAGCGTGATGTTCAGCACTGCATGTGTGTTGTGCTTTTCGACGTGAGAGGTAAACATTAACCTGCGATTAACTATAAATTGCTAGTCCCGAGTTTTGTTTTCAGACCATCCGACAGACCGTTTAACTGGATTGGAGTGCAACTATATTCTGCATCAAATTGGCCATCGATACACTACGCATGTGATTCATAACGACACTCATTGCATCCCCCCAAATTACACGATATTAGTAGGAATCTGGTTTTACGGTGGTATCTCTTTGCTATTCAAAGAGCGCGATTACATGTACACAAAAATGCAATCATTTTTACTACGCCTGTTACGCTCCAACCTGTTCTATATCACGCCATGTCTCTATTCGACATGCAATATTTTATGCAGGTATGCCACTTTTAAACATACACGAACACTTCGTATATGAAACGGAATTCAAACGAGGCACTTGATGAGTTGGGCGTGCAGCAGGTGTGTGCATGGATAAGAATAGTAATGGGTATCACTCAAAGCAATACATTGAATCGCATAGTGTCCGAGTAGCGGCATTGCGTCGTTCTGTGCTGAATCTCTACTCGTCAAATTCCCAGCCAACTGTACAGTACGCTAGGTTTTTCAGAATTTGTCACAGTATTCAGGCGCCGCGCTGCTGTAGTCAATGGTGTTATTTTATACCAAGCTATAGTTAAACACTTTTACTTATCTAGACTCCTAACTTCCAACATATATCGCTAGGTGGACCCCTTTGAGTGTATATTAATTAACCCTTTCGTAAGCGCTGGTATCTCGCATGTGGTTTCTATCAAAGAAAATGTCTAATCGTCATAGGCCACAATATTCTACCACGTAATTTAAAATGTTATTACCTATTATCAAGTACGAATGGGTCCGTCAACCGCATAAAAGATTTCACAATCAACGCTATTATGGCTACATTTTATCAAAAGCAAAACTGCTCAAGGGAAGTTAACAACGGTCACTCATAGCCACTCACACGCGCACGCGCGTGTATGTGTCTGCGTGCGGGGGCGCGTTTGTGCGTGTGCATGGATGGATTCGAGTGCAGGTTTTAGTGTATGTATGCACGGGTGGGTGCGCGCGCGCGTGTGTGTGTGACTGTGTGTGTGTGCGTGTGTGTGCGTGCATGTGGGTGTTAGTGTGCGAACTCTTAACTATGATGCATACGCCAAATTTCGCATCGAATAGTATGGCGCCACTATATGACATAGACGACATTGAGGTTATGTATACTGAGTGCGTTACTCGTGGATCAGTCCGATAAAAACGCACCGCAAATTATATTGACTCATCTCGACGTTTCAACGCAGACGAACGATCAAAATTACGTGACACTCGCGCAGTAAATTACAGGTCCGTGCGACAATTAGGACTGGAAAACCCACCAGCGACGAGAAATTTCTTCGATGTAAATTGTTAGCGCTGCTCAAATATCCATTAAAATCGAAATCTGTTTTAATTTGCCACGCTGTGATCGCAGAATTCTGCAGGCAGCGACGGCTATTATCGCTGATTGCCTGAAAGCCCCTTAAACGCTACGAACTTCATCGAAATGCCATTAGAACTAAGAGATCTGATCAAACCTCGATTTTACTAATTATAATGATGGCACCGCACGATGGCGGGCCTAACAGCTGCTGCGGCAGACGCCAGCAACATGGCTGCTGGCAAAGATACAGCCGGAGGCGATGTTGTCGACGGTGAAATGAATTTAACGTCGACGGTAACGTGAGTTTAAATGTCACTGAATCGAACTGAGGAATGACGGGAGTAGTGACGAGCGTTACTCTAGCAACTGTCATCGATCAGTATACCGTTGACGATGACGACATCATCCGACAAGATAGCGATCAGCGCCACCGGGCGCCGCCAGTTTTTTGTAACATCGATTGCAGACAATTTACGATCGAAAAAAGTGAATGAAATGGAAGATGAATTTATTATGAACAGCGCGTCGAGTTCTTTTTCGTCGAGACATAAACGATGGATAATTTGCTGAAAGGCCAATATGCTTATGCATATGTTGGCCTTTCTCATCAGATCATCAGCCTCGGGGGGTTGCCTACGTCGCCACGGCGTGCGTTGGCGAGCCGTTACGATGCAAAACCGGCCGCCGGCGACGCTATGGCGCGCAGACGAAAAATGTCTAACCGGACACTTCTCTGAGCTGACGAGTTTGCGTAGCCGTGCAACCGCAAACTACATGCGAACAAACGGTGAACAAACGGTGAACGAAGGCAATTATTGGTGTGCTGCGTCGCTGATGGTCGGCTAGGAGGAGCTTGCCGGTGCGCACCGCCGCCTGCTTCCCCCGTCGTGCCCCACCCCCGACGGTGCGTACGTGCCAGCGCGCTCTGTAATGGCCGCCAGTCACAGCGTCACGAATCACGCGCCTGCCACGGTTCATCCACGTGATATCACCCATTTATGTTTATCGCGGAGAAAGGGGGAATCCCATTATGCACACACACGCGCGCGCGCACGCACGCACGTACGCATGCACACACGCACGCACGCGCACGCACGTACGCACACACATGCACGCGCACACGCGCGCGCGCACACACACACACACACACACACACACACACACACACACACACAACACAACACACACACGACGAACACACACACACACGACGACAC
>NW_014577062.1:281211-304677 GCF_000485595.1 Priapulus caudatus | reverse complement strand
CACACACACACACACACACACACACACACACACACACACACACCATTCGCCTGTTAATCTCTCATCGTCGATGGGGGTGTGTTCGTCGATTAATTAGAGAATATAATTTAGTTAATTTCAGCCAATTAATTAACGCACGTTCAGTGTTAGCTACTGCTTTGTGTGGCTCATCTATTCTCACAACCTAAATACTCATCATCAGTAAGTGCGTTTGTCAATTAATTAATAAGTAAGTAATTAGGTAATTTAATTTGTCCTATCGTAGATAATCAATTACGCATACGTAGAGTACGTATTAACCCCCTAGTTTGTATAGCTAGACCACGTATTTAAAGCAGCGATATAGCAAGTCATTTAGTCTTTGTTTATAACGCAAAACGGTGGCAACGATTAACTCACCGGTGTGTATTTCACGGGGCAGTGATTCTGACTCCACAAAATGTTGGAATGAATGATGTGGAGGAAAGGTGACGCTCACCACAAATAGGGGCATTCGTTGATGCGGTCCCGGCGAAACCTCAAATGTTATGAAACACCAACTCTCTGGACGTTGTGACGACACCTTTCTCGGTTTTCGCAGCCGATAAAAATTCGCAGCCGAGTAAGACGTGGAAGCGTCTCTAGCTCATTAAGAAAATTAACGATCGCGAATAATTATCGGCGTCGATAATTTGCTCGCAAGCAATTACGGCGATTTCCGGGTGCGTGCGTGCATTTCACGCTGGTGTGCTCGCGTTGGCCGCGCCCGGAGTCCGTAAGAAGTATGCGATCAAATATCAACCATTACCGCAGTTCACAGCTTTCCAGCGTTAAAATCTCGCTCCCGTGAGACTCCCAGTTGTGTTATGCCGCGATTTCAGCTGCATTCGGTCGATAGTGCCGCGTCGTCAACCGGATGGGAACGCTGCAATTCACATATTTGATTCTTGTAAATTTCCGGATGCCTGTGCAGGCTTCTCGTGTTCACCGGATGGCGTGCTTTTTGTGAGTATAGTGACTCCCACTCAGAGCTTTGTGTTCTCTAGGTATAGCACGTATAGCATGCGCTGAAACACAGCACTAGCGATTCTAACCGCTGCTATGAATTCTCTGCAGTGCCGGTAAATAATAATTGTGCCTGACGTTGAAGCAGATTCAACCGAAAGATTGTGCATACTCCGCGGAATGAGATCAGAGATTTCAATTGTTACTCACAACTCCAGCTGCGATGACATTTGCCTATACATGCGAATAGCAGCCCACGTTTAATCTTTAATCAATCATGTATTAACTATGCGTGTGCCGTGAGAAGATCCTATAAAAACATAATAAGATTGTCGGCGGAGGATTTACGTCCCGTCGGTAATATTTTTGTATTGACCATCTTGACTAAATCCGCGAATATAGGAATATATGCGCGTGCACGAGTTCATTTCAGTAAGTCCTAGGTCGTCAGCGTACCCATATAGCGTTACATTCGTTTCATGCTTATATAATTATCGTCCATTGTTACAATAAGTGTCCGCGTTTTAATGGAATTTCGGGATCGATGCTGCTGCATAATATTTCTATGTGTGCGTCCTTGCGTGCGTGCGTGTGTCCTTCTGTGTGTGCGTGCGTGCGTGATGTGCGTGCTGCGCCCGTTCGAGGCAGTTGGATGCATATTGTAGGCGTGTTATTCGCACTACCGTAGTAGAAGGCCTGTAATAGACTGATAGAGACATAAGACAAGACAAGAGTAACGTTCACTAGTGTTTTACTGAATCTCTAACACAATACATGAAGTCTCCGTATACTACCGAATAGAAAGAGCGTTTGATTACATAGCCCCCGTATCACACAACTTACACCTTTCTCCGCGGGTGTCTTGTACCAAGAGCCCCGGGAAGCGATGGTTTCCACCTTATATACGTCGCGCCCCAGTCCCGCGATCGCGTTTCTTCCCTTACGTCACAGATCTCCTTTAGCTCCCCTTCTGACCAACCGGCCCTCCCGAACACGGCAGAGTGCGGATTCCTACTGCTACCTCCCGCTACCGAATATGGTGGCAGGATGCGCGGTGCGCACTTGGCGTGTCTCGATTCTGACCATGGTGTCATCACGGTCATCTACCGGTCAACACTTGTGCGGCCGCCCGTCACACTCCGGGGATCATGACTGCGATTCCTAGCTTAGCCTCTTTGATCTTCGTCCCGCCGCTGACTCGCCGTCTCTGTTTTATGGCTTCCCCTGGCACCCATTGCCCGGCACGGCGGCACGGCGGTCACTTTCTCTGGCGTGTAAGATCTGTCCGCTTACAATATACATCCTACTCGTAACACGGGTTATAATAACAATACCGTCGCGCAATACGTTAAAAAATCGCTACTGCGTGCAGAATTACAGCGGAACATGCTGTACCGCCATTTCGCCGAAAAAAATTCGCCTCAATTGCGATTAACGAAGCGGCACGCACGATTAATAATCGGCGGCATGTATAATTGAGGCAGAAGAGAATCGCGGCCGTCCGTACACCGGTGCATTATTTAACACCTTCTCCCGCGCGATGCGCACTGACCCGAAACTACGACCTGATCTTACACGCACCGATGCCCCCCCCCCCTACCCGGGCTCGCCAAACGCTGGACAGCGCACACCGCGCGGGGATCTCATAGCCGTAGAGAGGAGAGTTAGCTTGAATGTCGCCCACACGAGTTTACCCACATGCGCCGGGATGAGCGAGTGTATCGTGATTGCAGGGGAAAGATCATCGGGCTGTGAGCAGACGTAATTCATATTACGAAAGACAGCTCGCCATAAATTTACGCGCGTAGAATCACGTGTGCATGAATCATTTATTCAGTTTGTTACTGCAGCCGTAGAAGACGAACGAACGCTCTGCGTAGGGTATAGAATGCGATCCTCTATTCGAAGGTACCCTCGCGCTCCAGATCCCTGCCACACGTGTCCGAGAGCCGCGAACCATTTTCCCTGTTTCCTCTCTGTCATCATTCTTCACTGGCAGATGCGCACCTTTAATAACGACAATCCGACGGTCTAACATTGATGAACCTAACGCCTGCGGCATTCGATATATCAGTAACTACAGATATACGATACTGAGAGACACGACGCTGTCTCTGCGAGCTGTGATCGCGCGACCTCCTGGCGACATCTTAGAGTGATTAGAGAAGGCGCCGCCGGCGACACCGACGACTGTGTATAATGTATATAGTAAATCTTCACTTCGGTCGTATTCGCGATTGGCGCCGAGAACACGGGTTCACGCCGAGGTCGCATTGATTTTCTTCTGGCGTTGCCCGATCGCGGGTCGGTCGAGGTGCGCATGCGCACGCGTAAAGTTGAGTGACAACGGCGCTGCCATCGTCTGTGCGCGGCAGCGGCAGCATCCGCTCGCGGCGAAAATGCTATCGAACAATGCTAAGTGAATGCGGTCGTTCGTAAACGTTGGTGCGCTGTCGCTGCCGTCGACACGCGACGCACGCTGATTTTGCGTGATGAGTGCGACGAGCATCGGTGTGAGGGTAAGAGCGTTATAAATATTTTAGTCGGCACGCGGCGTACGGCGACCGACGTCGTCTGTGTGCTAAAACAGTGACATCTTTAGCGGGTTTACTGATGAAAGACACGCCCGCGCGGCATACGATCTCATTGTGTGTTGAGTCGCACGTCTATACGTGTCTCAACTAGTGTGTCTCAACCATACGTGTCTCAACCAGTGTGTCTCAACCATACGTGTCTCAACCAGTGTGTCTCAACCATACGTGTCTCAACCAGCGTGACGATTGACGCGCAGAGCGTGTAATCGAGGCAGCTTCATACATACGCAGCGTCTCGTAATTAGCACGAGTACCCCGCGAAATTCATCAATTAGTCTTGCCTGTCTCGCTGGCGGACATGCATGGCTCGCCCGCAACAACAATGCCAGCTATCAATTAAGAGAGGTACAAATAACCGTGATTGGCGAATTTTATTATGTAGTTCTCGACAACTAAGCTGCATGTCTACAACACGTACCATTGTGTAACACACACAAATGCAAATAAAAATGTACACAACGATGGGAGAAAAAGAGAGAAGGGGAAGAAAAAAGAAAGAAAGAGTAATAAGAGAGAAGCGGGTAAAGACGAGTAAAAAAGGAAGTAGCGGAGACAAAAGAGAAAGATTGAGGGAGAGAGGGGGTGAGAAAGAAGGGAGATAAAGAGAGTGAGAGGGAGAGAGCCAGAGAAAAATATGAGCGAGAGGAAGGCGAGGAGAGACAAGGGGAGAGCAAAAGAGAGAGAGAAAGAGCGAGAGCGATAGCGGGGAAAAAAATTTGTTAGAACGAAAAATAGTAAGGAATATAAAGGCAGGGAATAAGAAAGATAATAGCTGTTATTAAATCATTTAAATATTACAATAATAATAAATGCGTCTGTCGCGTGTAAGAATGTAGTGTGTATACACCGAATAAATAAAGCAGACTGTACTTCCGCACTGACACACATGCATGTGCCGCTATCATGGTTTCATCAGAATGAAAAAATATCTGCTGCTTCAATGACATTGAAAGTTATCTCGGAACGTCCATTTAGTTAGCTAGTAAATTTTCACGAAAAGTCATTTATAGTGTAAACCATTATAACCAATTCTAGCATGCATTGCATTACCTACGAAAAATATTGGATTTGGAAAGATTCGTAATGACCCACGCGTAGTAAGCATGAATCATCGCTATATGCATGCATGCGCGGGCATCGCTTAATTGTTACAGCGAAAGAACTGACGACCAGGCGTATAACAAAGAGTAAGGCAATATTTACCTTTCAGTATGCCCACCTGAATATGTTACACTACACCCTTCGATAAACGCTCCCAGGCGCAAAGGCCGCTGTACGTGTGTGCGTTAGCAGAGGAGCAAAAGGAGCGCATATTAGGTATACCGACTATATACATTTATGCGCGTGACGTGCGTATCTGCTGTGAGTGGTTATGCGTGTGCACTTATTGGCGTATTGCGTGCGTGCGGATGGATAGATAATACCAAGACAATACGTGCATGCTTACGCATGTGTTGTTGTAGCTTGGCACTCTAATTCGGAATGGCAATGTACGCAATGCCTCTCTCTGTTCGGAAAAACAACGCTGTTCAAATTTACGCTACATGTCGCATCGCATAATGAAAAATTATATTCCTACTAACCAAATCAAGTCAAATTAAATTTACCATTCTAATCTTATTTCGGACAGTCCGCATAGGCGGATATGGTTTAAACATGTGTCGTGTCCATATATCTATAGCATCAAACGTCGATATTGTAGTACACGAACATGTCACAAATTAATAATCATTTATTCATAAATTCGTGATAATTCGATTATTTGGTTTAGCCGGCAAGAATTTAGACGAGCACGTTGAACGCACATTACCATAGGAGTGTGGGGAGGGGGTTGCGGGTCTCTCTCTGTCTCTCTCTCCGACCTACTCTCTCTCTCTCTCCTCGCTCTGCGCCCTTCTCTCTCACTCTCTCTATCTTCTGTTGGCGTGCGCCGGCCGCGGGTAGTGGTCCGATGGAGTGTGTGTCGCTGTGTGTATGGCGTGGTGTGCTGTGTGTGTGTGGCGGTGGTGGTGTGTGTGTGTGGTGCGGATGTGTGTGGATGTGGCCGTGATTGAGTGTTTAGCGCGCCGCGAGCACGGTGTGCTGTTGTGCACCGGTTGCGCGGCGTAGTGTGTGCATTTGTGTATGTTGTTTGTTTTGTATCTATCTATCTATCTATCTATCTATCTATCTATCTATCTATCGTATCTATCTATCTATCTATCTATCTATTTCTATTTCTATCTATTCTATCCATCTATCTATCTAGTTAGTCCTATCTATCTATTAAATTATATATATAGTATATATCTACTATTCTATCATTACTCTATCTTGCTATCTACTATCTAATTGATATTATTATCTATCTATCTATCTTATCTTCATTATCTATTCTATCTATGCTATATACCTAGCTAATATATCTATCTAACTCTATCTATCTTATCTATCTACTCTATCTATCATCAGTAATCTTATCTATCTATCTATTCTATCTATCATCTACTATATCTAGTATCTTTATATCTGATATTATCCTATATATATCTCATCTCTCCTCTTTCCTCTCTCTTCTATATATAGTACTGTACCTATATAGTATAGTTATATATATATTACATCCAGTTCCATAGTATCTATCTCTACAGTATCTACCTCTATCTATATGTCTCATATCTATCTTCTACTCGATCTATCTATCTACTATCAATCTATCCTTATCCTATCTATCTACTAGTTCTATCTCATCTATCTATATAGCTATCTTCATCTCTACCTATCATCTATCTTGTATATCTTATCTATCTATTATTCTATCTATCTTATTCTATCGATTATCTATCTATCTATCTATCGATATAATATAGTAGTATAATCTACCTATACTATTATCTATCTATTATCTAATTCTTACTTATCTATTATATCTATCTATTCTATTATCCTATCTATCTGATCGATCTACCTATCTGATTATCATTAATATCCTCTCCCCCTCTTTCTCCTCTATTATATATATTTATTAAATACTTACTTATATATATTATATATACAATCCACCGATTATATCTATCTATACATACTATTATCTATATAGCTATCAGTCTTCGATCCTATCTATCCATAATCTATCTATCTCATCATCCTATTACCTATCCTATTTAATCTATCTATTCTATTATCTATCTATCTTATCATCTTATTATCTAGGCTACATCTATCACTTATTCTATCTAATCTACTATCTTATTCTATGTTGCTAATGTATGTAGTATGTAATGTATAGATGTATGTATGTATGTATTAGTATGTATGTATGTAGTTATGGTAATGATATGTATGTAGTATGTATTCATTCTCTGTATTTAGTGTACTGCGTAGAATGTATATTATCTAGTATGCTATGTCTGTATGTATCTATGTATGTTATGGTATCTATCGTTAATTACCGAGCACTATCTGGAATTTTAAATCTAGTTGATACTGAGCTGTATCTACTCTATCATATCTATTTACGATCTATATATCAAGACTCTATATATTCTTCGGCTCTATATATCTCTCCTTAGCGTAACATAGGGACGAAATACGTACGATTTTTCGCATGTAAATCGATGCAAATGATATTCACACTTGAGACGCCGAAGTTTCCGCTTTGTTTGTTCAATATACAGAATTTCCCATGGCCAAGAAAGTTAAAAGCGTATAGTGTGTCAGGCGATTAACAGCAAGATTTAAAATGTGAAGGCTTTCTCGCTTCTCTCTCTCTCTCTCTCTCTCTCTCTCTCTCTCTCTCTCTCTCTCTCTTTCTTTCTCTCTCTCTCTCTCGCTCTCGCTCTCCTGTTTGTGGCTTCTCTGTTCTCTTAACTTCTCCTTTTAGCTCTAATTTTCTTTCGTTTTTGTCTCCCTTGTCGTTCAACACCCCTCTCATACTCTCCGCCTTCTCTCGTTGCCCCATTATTTCCTGTTGGTTTTCTGTCTTCGCTTCGTCTGTTTCCGTCTCTTCTACTTACGACTCTTCTCTCGCTCACCATATATCTGAGGGTCTATCTAAACATCATCCAAACTTCCCTTAAAACCTTCCAATCGAATTGCGTTGAGTTATCCCTCGATCTCCCTCCCCCTTATTTTTACTTAACTTTTCTTTTTTACCAGCTCTTTCATTTACTTGAATGTACGGTCTGTCCTGCGGTGTGATTGGTTACTGTTGACATGGATTCCAACTAAATTCTCGACCATTAGAAGTTTTTATATGGTATTTTAGCGTCTATAAATATAAGACTAACACACTGACTCGACAACAAAACAATTCTTAGACAATCTGATCCTGTTGCGAATGGAAGCTCACGATCTCTACCATACACCAAATATTTGCATCGCGTTTGCATCGTTGTTTCACAATGTCTGCGATAGGGTTTCACACTACGTTCTCGGCACCACTGATTAGGCACACTCCCGCGCGTGTCGACGGGCGCGTGGTGGGCCTCGTAGCGAGATTTATTGCGATCGTACTCTGCACTCGGTCGCACAAGCTCGCGTCATCCGGCCGCGAGACGCACAATTGCCAATCGTGCAGCGATACACTCGCCTCTGATCTTCGTGCATTTGTAAAGCCCGTCGGTCAATAGCACGACTACCCCCAGCTTCTTTCCGATTGCCATGAAGCGGATGTGGGTCGACGATAATCAATAAGGAGGTTGAAATGGGAAGTTCTCTCTCGCACCCTTCTCTCTCTCTCTCTCGCTCTCTCTCTCTCTTTCTCTCTCTCACACACACACATACTCGCACGCACTCTATTTTCTCATTCTCCGTTTCTGTCGTCCCTTTTATTTGGCTTTCTACCGAATTCGCTGGATTATACTCTCTGCCTCGCTTACTTGCGCGCGCTCTCTCTCTCTCTCTCTCTCTCTCTCTACTATTGCGTAGCATAAATGCGATCTCATTAGATCTGAATTGTGTGTCCATATGGTGCAGGGTGGCGAGTTTACGAAGTAATGATAATAGCTATTTATACCTATTCAACACAGCACAGTGCGATATCAACGCATGCGCGCAACAGGTGATAATGCGACATTGGCAAAATGTAACGAGAAAATAATATTCTCAACGAGATTACGCCCCCGTGGGGCCGACAACGGTTCCGCGATGTCACGCTGACTAGCGATTCGGATTGCTTTTAGAGAAAATACCTCCGAGTGACGTCACTACCGCCTGCGCGCGCCGCGCGGGTGTGTGGGCAGGGTAGATGACGTCATCGTTCGCATCGTCATCATCCGCCCGTCGCACTCAGGACGCGAACGGTGGCTGCATATGCTCGCTGTATATATGATCGCTATATATATAAATCGCTATACGCGATTTGTGCATATAGTTAGTGGCGTAGCGTCGTCGTCAGCGTTGCTAACGCGATCACGGCTGCCGCACTCTGAGAGCCGTCTCTCCTGACGAGCGAGCGGTCAGTCTCGTACAGCAAAGTCTGCATTGATCGCCACGCACTAAACAGCGGCGCGGATACGATAGAGACTTGACATTCACTACGTACCTATTATCGGCTTGGCCTCGTTCATTTCAGCTCATTTAGACAGTCAATTAAGCGTGTAACTCATCTCGGAGCGGGAGCGGGCAGCGGCCGCTCCTGCCGTAATTAAATAACGGATTCTCTCTGTAAGCGCGTCGTGAGACACCGTCGCTTGATGAGAATTGGTGAGCGCAGAGAGGGTAGCTGCAGTTGCACAGGTGTAGCGTACCTACGTGACTGCTCCATGTACCGTGAATGCTGACCACGGGACGGCGCAACCTGAAAACTGCATGGCATTGCGCGCATACTTGTGCGCACGTGTGCCTTTGTGTGTGTGTGTGTGTGTGTGTGTGTGTGTGTGTGTGTGTGTGTGTGTGTGTGTGTGTGTGTGTGTGTGTGTGTGTGTGTGTGTGTTGTGTGTGTGTGTGTGTGTGTTGTATGTGTGTGTGTGTGTGTGTTTGTGTGTGTGTGGTGTGTGTGTATGTGTGTGTGTGTGTGTGTGTGTGTGTGTGTGTGTGTTGTGTGTGTGTGTGTGTGTGTGGTGTGTTGTGTGAGAGAGAAAGAGAGAGAGGTGTGTGCGCGCTATGTATTGATGAGCATGTGCGCTCTGTGTTAAACGGATGCGGATGCGCATATATATATATATAAGAAGGGTTTGTGACATAAAAATTAAATTAATATAGCTGTTGGTATACCTGATGATAAAATTGACTACGTCACGAATTTTCTATGGTGTATATTTGTAAACATTTTGTTGCAATTCTTTTACATGAAAGGTAAGTACTGACGGCACTAAATGTATCCTCAAATTCTTACCTGATAAGATTGTTTTTCAACTAGTTAAAAAGAATCCAAAAAATCTGGGCGATTTGATATATTGATCACGACATTAAATACGTGCTCATGTATGAGTCACGAGTGTTTGTTCACATCGAACGATAAAGCAAAATAGGAAGTATAATGCAGGAATCTAACCATAAAAAAGTGAACAGCATCACTTACATTTTGTGAAAAAGTTGACATTTTTTTTACCTTTTACTATTTACGGTGACGTAAGCACTTCAATGATTGAAGAGACGAGCTTATCAAGATGTTTGTATGAATGAGGTTAAAGTCAAAGAAGGGATCCTAATAGTGTGAAATCAATTGTGCAAATCAGTAGTGTCGTTTCAGATTTTGTTTTACGCTTAGAGCTGGTCAGCCTTATATGTCTACCTGGTTAACCAGTGATGTTCGTAGAGCTTCGAAACATACGCATTTCCCATACGCAATTATTATAAATTCCGGAATCGGTGCGTTGGCGAAAGTGCGCGAATCACTTCTACGCAAATGTAATAAATATAATTTACAGTTTTACAAAACTCGCGCTTTAATTATTCACAATAGCAAAACGCCGCATACAACGTCATTAAAGCCCGCCGATTTTGCACGTGCGCGCGTACCAATATGCCTGGTGCAGATTCTTGTTCCCCTTCCTCCCAGCCCGAAATCATACAGTTCTGCTACAGTAATAATTAAGTTTTTTCCTGTTTGAAGTCCGATTCTATGCTAATCACGAAGGTTGACGTCGCCTACGATTGTAAATAATCACAGTGAAGGCGACGCGCATAGATCGATTGCATCGCACACGTCACGGGGTTGCCTAAGTGGCGACGCAGTGTCGCGCTGCGCGTGTTCTGAGCGTTTTCCGGCGGACGAAAACAATCAGCGAACCGCGATCAGCAACCGGAACAGCTGCAGCAGCAGCAACAAAATCAGCAACGATAACAACAACAACAACAACAACAACAACAACAACAACAACAACAACAACAACAACAACAACAACAACAACAACAACAACAACAACAACAACAACAGCAGCAGCAACGATAACAACAACAACAAAAATAGCACAGACAAAAAAGACTTAGAATATACAGAAGCAGTACAGCATGCAACATACAACATACAACGCATACAATACAAATACAACATGTCATTATATAACATAAAATGTGTAATAATAACAACAACAATACTGACAAAGGCGGCTACAGTAATAACAACGATAATAATATCAGAAGCAACAACAACATTGACAGCAGCAGTGACAGCACTAACAACAACAAACAACAACGTACGCCCCCCCCCCCGAAACTCCGTGACAGTGACAATGACAATGACAATGATAGTGATAGTGGCAGTGACAGTGACAGTGACAGTGACAGTGGCAGTAACAGTGATAGTGGCAGTGAAAGTCGCAATGAGAGTGACAGTGACAGCGACTAAGGCAATGACAGTGACAGACAATAACAGGAATAGTAATAGAATGAACATAATAAGTGTTCCTATTATACATATTATGTTCATGCATGATAACAGTAACAGTTACGACAGCAGTAACAGCCCATGCAAGGTTATTAGAAATCGCGATGGGATATTGCGTGTTAACACGTGATTAGCATTTTGTGTTCGACGTTACGAAAATACATTAGTGTTATGTTTGTGATCGTGGTTATGATCGTGGTTATGGCTATTATTATGATTATGGCTATGGCTATGGCTATGGTTATGGTAGTGGTTATGGTTATGGTTATTGTTATGGATATGGTTAATTATGGCTATTTTTCAGGCTAGGGCTATTGTTAAACGTACTCTATTTGTGACTCCGAATCTTTGAATGCAATCGCTTATTAAACAATTGGTTATTTAGTTGGTTAGTGCGTTTGTTTGTTTTTAATTTTGGTATGTTAAGATTATTATGGTTAGGGCTAGGCCTAGAGTTAGGGTTAGGGTTAGCGTTAGGGTTATTGTGAAGTAGAGAGTTACAGTTATGGATAGTACAATGTTTAGGGTTATGGATAGGATTAATGTGAATGTTAATGTAAGGTTTTGCCCATGCAGTCAGATAAAGTGTTATATCCCATTTATTGGTACCATATATAATATGTTATATATTATACGAATATCTGTTAAAGCAAAAATCAACATTTTACAGGCGTACCACAGTCATCGTCGGCATACAGGATTGATAAGTCTACATGTATCTTGAAGTGACAGTTGAATGCGTCTAAGCGACATTCAATTTCAATTTTCATATCTCTCATTGAAGATTCGGCGCTGCGTGCTTATCAGGGCAATACACACAGTTAGCTAAAGATAACGTCGCTATTATGAACCCGGCCCTAAAACGAGTCTTTTATATTAGCATTAATTCAACAGTGGAAATTAGTGCATTACAGAATCATGCAATTAAGCTGGGATGTACAAAGTCGATATCTAGCCGTCCTACTGCGTAATGACTGGGTTATACAATACAGTTTTGTAAAAATCGAATATTGAAAACTGACATGCGTTGACAACACACTTGACTGACTGCTTGCCTCTAAACTGCGCATAAACGTGACGCAGACTCAACTAGATGCACGCCGCAAGCGCGCCTGCTGCTGCATCGAATGAAGCGGAAAGTCGGAAAGGCCAACCGTCTGTTTGCTAGACCGTTGAAACCAAAACATGCTGATTCAATTTAGCACGCAATCAAACATTGAGATATGCGCTAACCGGTCGCGTGGCGAATATAATGCCGGTATGATCAGACATTTGCTAAACAGCAAACGGAGAGCTTTTAGTGAAACGCGGATCAGGCAACAAGTGTATTGCTCGTGCCTCAACCCGGAAATATGATTTACCCAGGGCCGTATCCTGCGGGGGGGGGCAAGGGGGCAGCTGCCCCCTAGATTTGGGAGCAAAATTAAAAAATAAATTGTTCTACTAAAAGAGAATTGTCGTAGTCAGAATGAAGGCTGTACATGTACTCAAAATTGCCTAAAATACCATCTCCTGCGATCTACATTTTTGAATTCCCCAGACCCCCCGCCTGTTTCTCGCCCCCTCCTTGAAATCCTGGATCCGCCACTGCCCCCCCCCCTAGGAATTTGCTCAGCCTACGGCCCTATATATTACCGTTTCGATAAAACATTCATCTTTCGATTATACACCATTAACGCGCGATTTCTGTTGGCTCATTTATGCTAGGGGCACACGAGCGTATTTTATCGCCCGATCGCGGCGATTAAAATCGCCAGCGAATTTAATCGCCCGATCACGAAGGGGCACACGTAGCGAATTTGAGAGCGTACGCGTACGCCACTCGACGAAATCACATGATCACATGATGCATCACATGATATCAACAACACGTCCGATTGGTTTAGAAAAATCGATCGGGCGACAAAATACGCCGGACACGGGCACACGAGCGAATTTGCCAGTAAATAATCGCCGGCGTAAATAATCGCCCGAAAATATCTAACATTTTGGATACGGGCGATTCGTGCGGGCGATTAAAATCGGCGTCGACGTGAACGGGCACACGGGCGAATTTTTCGAGCGATTTTAAAATTCGCGGCGATCGGGCGATAAAAATCGCTCGTGTGCCCCTACCTTTAGGGAACCAGTGTTGCGGCAGCTCGTATCGACATCGTCGACTGCTATTGTATTCTCGAAGCTTGCGAAATACTAGTAACCATGCTGAGAAGAAATCAGGAAAGCGTCTCAATTCTAATTATAGCCATCGCTATGCTTGCGGTGGTGTGCAGGAGTTAGCATGATCAGACGATAGATGCGCATAGTCATGCATGCGTACTTGAATCGCGGCAAAGTTTGCAGTTTTCACTCGGCAATATTCCGCAAATGCTCGCTGAAAAAAATCTCGGGAAATTGCTCGATTTGCGGCGGATTCAACGTCACTACGGTTGTGGACATCACAGTTATTTTTTTCAGATTTGAGCGGATGACTGTCACTACATGAAGGGTATATATATACCGTCATTATGAAGGTGTGCGGTTGTTGCGATGGTCGCCGTCATCGTCAAGGACACCCGTCCTCACGTCATTCTAATTTCAACAGCCATCGTTTCTAGTAGAGTCTTGATGATTTGACTCAAAGCCACGCTTATAGCGAATTTCGCTGTCATAAACCGACGCGTGCCGCATAAGTTGATGCATTGTATGCATCGCATCGTCGCCACTGTGACCATGCACACGACAGCGTTATCACCTCATGCCAGCATGACAGACGCGGCTATCGCTAATCCGGCAGCGTTAGAATGCACGCGCGCACTCCTGACTTCATCTTCCTTTATATATACCGGCCGCTTAAATACCGACCGCCTATATACCGACCGTCTATGTACCGACCGCCTATATACCGACCGCCTATATACCGACCGCCTATATACCGACCGTCTATATACCGACCGCCTATATACCGACCGCCTATATACCGACCGCCTATATTCCGACCGCCTATATACCGACCGCCTATATACCGACCGCCTATATACCGACCGCTTACATACCGACCGCCTACATACCGACCGCCTACATACCGACCGTCTATATACCGACCGCCTACATACCGACCGCCTATATACCGACCGCCTCCTCCACGGCCTCCTCCGCGGCCTCTGCATCAATAACATCAAGACATCTTTCTGATCGTCAGCACGCTCAGCACACAGATTTGCCGCTGAGATCCCCGCGGGACGGTCCGTAATACGAGTGGTAACTAACCGCCAGCCCAGCACGCGTACCTTGATCGATCGAGCTTTATCAGCGTCGCGATGCAAGCGGCTCTCCCGACAACGACGATAAACGACGAGTGAAGACGTCGAACCAATATCTATCTCTCTCTCTCTCTCTCTCTCTCTCTCTCTCTCTCTCTCTCTCTCTCTCTCTCTCTCTCCCTTTCTCTCTCTCTCTCTCTCTCTCTCTCTCTCTCTCTCTCTATATATATATATATCTTGTGCTGTAAACCCCCAGTGCGGGGAGTCGGCTATGGAAGGCTACAGGCGAATAGCTGCTTTTTATGTGTGTTCTTCGCGTGCCGAATAGTTTGAGGTTGATCAAGGATCAGGATTAGTGGGTTAGGCTGAGATATTTTGAGAAGTTTTATATCGAGCTTCAATAATAGTCAATTTCGTTACATGTGAATGCAAAATAATTGCTGTCTTATGTGCGTTTAGGCGCAATAACAATAATTTGCAATTCATAGATATGGTCGTCGGCGATGAACCGGAATTTGATGGCTCACCGCTCTCTCGTCGCAGTACGGTTTTCACAATCGTTGCGACTACTATTATATGTATTTGCGACAATGAATGAACGAGCTCCTCCACCTCCAGTGGTCGATCATCAACCGACGCATCGAGAGCGTTGCTGGAGTCCACGACGATTCCAAATAAGCGGGTCGACGCTAGGCTGTTATTGCACAAAATAAACGACTCGGTCCGCACACAAACGTACATCTGCCTGGCTGCCTCGACGCTGGTCGCTACTCGACGCGCAGCGAAAACGCTTTCATACTCTTCATTATCCATTTCGCTTCACTCACCCGCCGGCTATCGTGCCATTATACTATCGATACGCACTGTTTACGTTAGGAGGGTAAATATAATATCATCTCCCAGTTTTCCGCTGAATACAGGCTGGTGGTCGGTGACGTAAACCATAGCTCGCGATTCACGACCTTTGATATATAACGTGCGCATTTTATCGCTATATTATATATATATATCGATTGTCTCTTCTTTCACCGCGTCATCTACGGCGGCTAGACGTGATAAGAAATGAAACATTAAATTGTCACTCATGGTTATTAACGAGTACGATTAATGCTTTCGTTTAGCGTTCATAGAGCTTCATCAGTCGCGCGTGAAAACGATTTTCTGTCACGTGGTTATGAAATAAAGGGTCACGTAGATGCATCAGCAAATTATACACAGATGGTCATGTTGTGGCAGTCTAAAAAAGAATGGTTTGACTACTGTGACCCACTGACCGACAGAAGAGAAACAGACAGACAGACAGATGGACAGACGGACAGACAGACAGACAGACAGACAGACAGACAGACAGACAGACAGACACACACACACACACACACACACCGAGAGACAGACAGACAGACAGACAGACCGACTGATTGACTGACTGACTGCCAGGCAGACAAAAGAACGTACGGAAGGACGGACAGGCAGACAGACAGACAGACAGACAGACAGACAGACAGACAGACAGACAGCATGAGTGTTCGAGGTTTCGACGACGCGATATTTTACGATTGTTATCCTCGCGCGGCCGGAGATCGCTGTATCACCGAACGCCATTCATCATCAACCTCCGCAGCGCACCAGCACAACCAGCACATGCAGCTAAGCTACCGACGAAAACGTGCGGCCAAAAATTGCGCGAAAGGTGAGAACACAGAAATACACTTACACGCGCAATCCATTCCGCCCGGTCTTGTGAAACTTTGCAATTTATAGCGACTAATGAAGCATAATGTGCTATCCGATTACGGGCTGTGAGGGCGGGGCGCGGCTGCGGCAGAGGCGGACGCACGCGCTGCCGGTTAGTCCGTACGGCGGTGTCAGGTATCGAAGCAATAATATAGGTGTTTTCACGGCAGCCGTTGTCGAACATTCGCTATATGGGGTTTTCGTCGTTGTTATTTCCTCGTTGCCCGGCGTGCATCGAGCGTGTTATGAATCGCGGAATCCGATCGCATCTCGCTCGAAGTCCGTTGACGATGTGCACGAGAGAACGGCGTAAACAGTGCAGATGCGCACCTCAAATGCGCTCTGTTCCGTACTAAACAATGTCTCGCATGGCCTAGACCTAACTAACTAAAAGTAAAACTAACTGAAAGTTACATGTCAGGCGACGTTAGACCTAACTAACTAAAAGTATAACTAACTAAAATTAAAATGTCCGGCGACGTTTGCACACGTTAACACAGAACATCTTACGCAAAGGGTTGTGCAGCTCTAACGATCTGGGCGTACGCCTAAACCCTGGCTACCGGTAACAGTTCAGCAACGAAATTGATGACACTTACCCGTAGCCTTCTTTCACGCGCTATGGTCAGACGTCGGTGTAAACGTAATAGATGAGTGAGACGGATGAAACCACGCGTGTACTCTCTACCACAGCCCGCCCTCCATCACGCCATCCATCACCCATCCATCACGCTCGTGCATGCTGTTAGCACGCGGGTCATAAACAAACACGTGTTCATGCGCGCTGCTGTGCGCTGGTAATTAATTCCTAATGATTTCTTACGGCGGCGTTAATTAAACACTAATGATTTATAAAGCACTCAGGCGTGTGATTTTTTCCCCATATGTGAGGAATCGAGATTTAGCGCGACCTTGTGACGGTAGCGATTCCTCAATTACACCTCTGCCCTGGGCCGCATTACGCATCACTGCATACATGCAAAAACTACCCCTATGACTGTTTAATAGTGCAAGTCAACCCGCAACACAATACACGCACAACAATATCTACGTGCTACCTGGACGCTGCCACATAGCGTCACACTGTGCAGGCTCTAGCCACGTAGCTGCACATGACACGTCCATGTTTATGTTCTACCAATGCAATTGCACTGCTGTGTATAGGTTCTATCCGCGTAGTTTCACATGGCACCACTAGGCCTATACACAACTTCTATCCAGGTACCATCACATGGCAGCACTATACACAACTTCTATCCAGGTACCATCACATGGCAACACTATACACAACTTCTATCCAGGTACCATCACATGGCAGCACTATACAGAACTTCTATCCAGGTGCCATCACATGGCAGCACTACGTGTAGGCGCTAGATGCAGGCGGTGCCACGTTCCTCTATACTACGTACAGATGTCGTCAACACGGCACATCATTTACAAATGTAGCCTGGCTGGGACAATGTGGCGTAACACGTATATGTATGTGTAATGCCAGTACCAAACCGTATGTAGGCCTATATTATATGCAGCACCGCAGTTTTTCTTCTGTTATTCGCGGTGGCTATGCTTTGTTGAGCAGTGAGAGAGCTGGCTTCGCAGGAGTTGGTTGAGTAATGACGTGTGGTGTTGTTACTGTAGCTAAAACTGAGTAGAGAGAGCGATAGCACTAGCAGTGCTGCACAATGTGTGCAACCCTGATCCTCAAGATGTAATCAGATGATCAGATGCATCGATCAGATCAGATGATCAGATGCATCGATCCGGAATCTGATGCATCGATTAGGTCAGATGATCAGATGATCAGATACATCGAACAGATCAAATGATCAGATGCATCGATCAGATCAGATCGATGCACCAGAATGTATAGGGTCTGTTCGGAAGTCGTCATAGACGTGCGGCTGAGTTATCTGCTACCGTCGCTTCACCCGACGTCGTTTGCCGAGTCTATGTCAATATGTTCTTTGGAATATGTTACGTGTTTTACTTACGACGCGCCAACGCGTGTACTACTGCAGAGTACAGTGCAGCATCACGTACGCTTTGCTATACATTATTGGCTTCCTTATCATTGCTACGGACTGTTAATAAACGTTAATTTCATTATTGCGATCTGCGTACACTATTGCAGTATACCGTGCATATTTCATTATCGCGTACATGTCATGCAATACTAACAAAACTACACGGTCACGTATCGCAGATGTCTACATTAATTGAATCTCTGCTCTAAGTTGGCACGGTCACGGGTATAGTGCATTGTCACCTGAATCTATACACAATGTTCGCGCGCACAGTGAAACTATACATTCAACTTCTGGCGCCCTCGCCGTCACGCGACCGCTAATGAAACAAAATGGACGTCAAATCTTCGTAATTCTTCTCGAATAAATTGAGCTTACAATGGCGCTGAAACAGAATCCGGGCGACGCGGCGCACACGCAGACGAGCGCGCGTATACGGTTACGCGCGCGCCTATCTCAATTATCTGTTGAAACGCAGGCGAGATACACGCGCCTCGCCAGGACGCTGCGCGGGCGACGGCCGCGGCACTCACCTTCATACGGTACGGTCATGATGGTCTTGCTCATCACTCACAGGCTTAGCTGATGTAGCGGATGAGTGCGTATTCGCAACGAGGAGTCGCGCGCCCCGGGCGCGTCACACGCACACGCACCGCGCACGCACGCACGCACGCACACGCGCACACACGCACACGCACACGCACACGCACACGCACACGCACACGCACACGCACGCACACGCACACGCGCACGCACGCAGGCACGCACGCACACGCACACGCACACGCACGCACGCAGACACGCACGCACGTAACTGATCGCGGCTCCCACGCGCTACATCCCGGTGCTTCCAACAGCCGACGTCCCGTTCGTACCCCTGCTGGCCCGACGACCCCTCCGCCTATCTCCGTCGTTGTCCGCCCACACAGGGGGCTCCGCTTGTTTTCGACACACTATCTCAGCGGCAGCACTGTCTGCTTCGTCGCGCAGCGCAAAAACAGGCACTATAGACGCCGACGACGACGTATCCGTTCTCGTCGTCACTGCCCAGTGCCGACTGGTCTCGGTCGGCCGGCGACGACGCGATGAGACCGTGCAGCACACTACGTCTCAAGCCCAGCAGCAGCCGCCTCGCATACTCGGCGTCATCACGTACAAAGTACCTCTATTGATTCGATTTGCAGAATATTAAAGCTGGCGCTAGCTGGCTGGCACATCGCGTACACGCCGATGTCGAATCGCGGGCTTCATTGTACGGGTTATGGTCGTAGCACATTGGATGTTAACTACAGGTGCCTGCGTGCATGCACGCAGCGTGCAGGCGTAGACTGCGCACGAGGCGAAGCGTTTGAATATCGTACCGAGGTTTCCGCTCGAAACTGCGCGCTTGTACGTGCGCCTGTACGTGCGCGCGTATGGGCGCGAGTGCGTGTGCGCCTGTAACATGCGCGCGCCGGCCGCGCGCGGCGTCGCGTGTGTGTGTGTGTGTGTGTGTCGGTGCGTGTGCGTGTGCGTGTGCGTGTGCGTGTGGTGTCGTGTGCGTGTGGCCGGCGTGTGTGTGCGCGTGCGTCGTAGCGACCGTGCGCGCTGTGCGTGTGTGTGTGTGTGTGTGTGTGTGTGTGTGTGTGTGTGGTATGTGTGGCTGTGTGGGGGGTGCGCAGCGCGCGCTGCGTGTGTGTGTGTGTGTGTGTGTGCGTGTGTGTGTGTGTGTGTGTATGTTGTGGTGTGTGTGTGGTGTGTGTGTGCGTGTGGTGTGTGTGTATGTTGTGTGTGTGTGTGTTTGTGTGTGATTGTGTTGTGTGCGTGTGTGTGTGTTGAAGTGTATGTGTGTGTGTGGTGTATGGTGTTTGTGTGTGTGTGTGTGTGTGTGTGTGTGTATGTGTGTGTAATGTGTATGTGTGTGTGTGTGTGTGTGTGTGTGTGTGATGTGTGTGTGTCGGTATGTGTGTGTTTGTGTGTGTGTCGGTGGTGTGTGTGTGTGTTGTGTGTGGTGTGTCGGTGTGTGTGTGTGTGTTGTGTGTGTGTGTGTGTCGTGTGTGTGTGTGTGGTGTGTGTGGTGTGGTGTGTGTTTGTGTGTGTGTGTGTGTGTCGTGTGTGTGTGTGTGTGTGTGTGTGTGTGTGTGTGTGTGGTGGTGGTGTGTGTGTGTGCGGGTACTACAGTAATGTAATCCAAGAGTAGAGTGGAATGTGTTTAAATCAAAGATGGTCCACCATTAACGGATACTTTTCCCCGCTACATTGTCAGGAGTTATACATTTGACGGTTGTTACATCCACTTACATTGCAATGGATTTTACACGTGCCCGCGTATTATAATATATATATATATATATATATATATATATATATATATGTTATTATCAAGAGCTAATAAAATCTTATTAGGTATTATTAGGTATTATTAGGTATTATTAGCTCTTGTATATATATATATATATATATTCGGCTACGTTTGCCTGGAATTTACACTTCCGCGCATACATACACAGCTACATTGACAGAAATGCATATCCGGTTACATTGCCTAAATCTTACATTTCCGCGCATACATATTTGGCTAAATTTGCTGGATTTTACACTTCCGCGCATATATCCGGCTGCATTATCCGGATTTTATGCTTCACCAGATGTATATCCGGTCACATTGCTTGGATTTTACACTTTCCTTGATGTATGCCAAGTCCGTCTGCTTGCATGACTTTTCTCAGTGTAGAGCTTGCTTCTATTAGTCAGCTACAGACCAGCATGAACTAGGGAATGGTTTTTTCACACTAATCGTTATAGTTGCTGCTGTGTAGAATATCTACTCAGCCGAACTCTCTCCTGTTCCGCTATACGCCTAAAAATCCTGGAAAACTGTCGAAGCTGATTTTAATTATACGTGCTTTTAATGCGGTTATTAGAAACACGATTTTCATTTTACACAGGTGCATATACGTTACTGCAATAACGCTGTACTCTCATGCTGTAGGATGACTCATCTTTTGCTATAATATTCTAAACGGCCTGCGTTTGTATTGCGTTTCAAAATAGTTCTATAGTTCGTTTTCGACATCACACTCTTCGCTGCCTATCAGCCGTGCCTTGTGTGTGTCGAACAAATAAAAGCTCATTTTGTGCAAATTACGTTTCACGGAGGGCTGTCATTCCCGTGTTCTCATCTACAGGAAATGCGTGTGTCTGTACTAATCAAAGATTTTAATTATGAAGGTTTCCCATACATGATTGAAAAGAGAATGCAAAGCCTCCCTTTGCAATTAGGACCTAACATTTTCTCTCAGCCGGCGCAGAGCGACGTGATTGTGTAACGCCATTAATTTTCCAAAAACGGCGATGCTTTGTCGTATACTTATCGTAATACTGATCAAATACATCACGTCATCGCTTCGCGACTGTGAAATGCATGCGGACTCCATACCTGTAATCACGCTCATCTGTAATCCGGCCGTAAAACCGGGAAGCGGCCAGGTAAACTGCGCGAGCAGATCGGACCACAATTATCCGGATTGCAGAGTGGACGAACGAACGCGTGCGGGGGGCGCTGAGGTGAGCTGGGCGACCCGCCAAGATAGAGCTCTTCCTCCCTACGGAAAGGTGTCGCTTAAGCAGTTTTAGATACCACGTCGCCATGTTGCTGCTTTACTCGTCCCTAGCTTTCACACCGTAGGGAGTGAGCGAGCGAAGGCGAAAAAGTATTGAAATTTATCGCTGGCAAGATGGTGAACAGTGCGCACATCGTTTCACACTAGAACGAAGATTGTTATAAACAGATAAAAAAAAGTTTTTTGCAAGAATGCTTACTATGAAATAACTAGTTGCTACTGTGAGAACAGATCCGTAGTACGTCTTCGACAATGCCCGATTCGTGACCCTTCGCGCAACACGTTTACTGCCATACGTGAAAAGAAAGTGCACGAACTCAATCCTTTATTCATGTGTACACACCGATTTGCCGGCAAAGCTTTATTTACAGGTACAGGTATCGATAGAACGATGAATGGATCAATATGGACTGGTGTTTACGCTTGACACCACCACTGGTACTAGCATCTCTTTTAGAAGCCATATTAATGGTTAAATATGTAAGCAAAATACGCCACGAATCTCACAAAACCGTCGGATTACCACAAAGAAATGCTATGTAAACAATTATAATGAGCGCGTAATTTTGACTAGATTAAAAGAGAGGGTTCCGCAATTTTTCATATTACCCACAATGCAACGCCGCCAGCCATGACGATTACAGAAACCAGCTCAGGCATGGCACCCGGCAGTTAGATGCGATATGATATGACTACTAGGCACTTAGGATATGACTACTAGGCACTTAAAAAAAAAAACCCTAACCCTAACCCTAACCTAACCTAAACCCTAAACCTAAACCCTAACCCTAACCCTAAAAAAAGTGCCTTAAAGTGCCTAGTAGTCATATCATATCGCATCTAACTGCCGGTTGCTCAGGGCACGGTAAAATCACATTGGGGTTGTCTCTATTCAGGCCGGTACAGGAGATAATTTGCATATTTTGTCACGTGGTTTGTGTTAACCAATAAGATGTAATCGCGTATTCGTGACGTCACTTCCAGCTGTATCGCAAAGCGATCTCACGTGCAGAAGTGTGAAGCATGGTGAGGTGGTGGAGAAGGAGGCGGAGAGAAGCTGGTGGAGAGGGAGGAGGGGGAGAAGCTGGTGGAGAATGAGGAAGGGGAGAAGGGAGAAGGTGGTGGAGAAGGAGAAAGGGAGAAGCTGGTGGAAAAGGAGGAAGGGGAGAAGGGAGAAGGTGGTGGAGAAGGAAGAGGGTAGAAGCTGGTGGAGAAGGAGGAGGGGAGAAGGGAGAAGGTGGTGGAGAAGGAGGAGGGGGAGAACCTGGTGGAGAAGGAAGAAGGGGAGAAGGGAGAAACTGGTGGAGAAGGAGGAGGGGGAGAAGCTGGTGGAGAAGGAGGAGAGGAGAAGGGAGAAAGTGGTGGAGAAAGGAGGAGAGGGAGAAGGGAGAAGGTGGTGGAGAAGGGGGAGAAACTGGTGGAAAAAAGAGGAGGGGAGAAGCTGGTGGAGAAGGAGGAGGGGGAGAAGCTGGTGGA
>NW_014577062.1:274710-276563 GCF_000485595.1 Priapulus caudatus | reverse complement strand
CATCTGACTATGTCAGATGAGCTAAAAAAGCAATGCTGTATAAACACGAAATGTATTTACTACCAATGTCTTAATGTTTCTCTACTTCCTTTCGCCTAGTATTGCCGATAATTACCTGTAAATGGGGGTCAAATGCTTCTCTGCAACACACAGGTACACGGCACGCACGGCGCACGCCGCTACACATTTACACTTATATTATACATATAATGCTATATCGCCGACATCCAGTATAGGCAGCTGTTTGAGTGGGGGTGGTGATTTCTCTTGCACGTGCAGCATACTCTTCATAAAATAGCACCGAGGCAACATGTAAACAGAATCCACCAAGCCCGGTTTTACAATTACAGTGTGCTGACATGATGCCTGTCCCATTTATCTCATTGTGACTCATGCACGGATAGAGAGATGGTATAATCAGAGACTGCGAGTGCATAACACACGCTCGGATAACGTAGATGGGACTCTCACTGTTCACATGATAGATGTAGACTGATACACCACTAACCCAACCGCAGAACAGTCGATCGTAGGCATCCAGGCTTTTGTGGTTCTGAAAGTCCTTGAGAGTACAAAATGGACTCGGCTAGAATATGTTAGGTAGTCAATTCACGAGATCCTAATAAGTACGTGATGGGCACAAGTTGTGGTTCTCGCTCCATTCTCGTAAGGGTGTCGATTCCCAAAGCACGCAATTTTCTCGAAATGGCGTGCTTTGGCTACGTTGTCTAGTGAATCAAAGTGCTTGTCCATACTACGTACACTTCAGACAGTTGGCAAATGTGCATACACCAGATGTTACAAAACGCTGCGTTTGATAGCTATATGCAGTAAAATTGGTGAAATTTCTGAACACTCGCGATGTAAACAAACTCAAGTCCATGAACATATGTGTTGCGTGCAATCTCGCGACGCTAATAAGCCTTGCGAAACCTGAGCTGTGTAATCTCATTGAACTCTAGCGGAGCACTCCAACCCACGCTGATAAACCTGTCCCGAAAAATCGGGATCCACCTACTGCTAATATCTATTGCAATAATAACGCTATACTATAGCTAATGTAAAATCGGTTGATTGTGCAGATTGGCAGATTACATAGACTGGTACTCGCTCCCACCTCTCAGCTTAGTTACTCGATGGATGCATGGACCCATCGAGTAACTAAACCGAGAGGTGGGAGCGAGTACCAGTCTACAGATTACACACCACATATGTTCGCTCTTTTTGTAGTAATATTGCTATTTTTAGTCCAAGTCGCGGAACCCTCTCTATACCTGAAGTTGCATTATAAAGATTGTATTATAAGACGTCACGTCATTTTTGCGTACATATCTCAACAAGGACGAAGGAGTGGTCTCTCGTTCCCTGAGGATTAACATACCTGTCATATGACAGGTATGTTAATCCTTATAATCCGTATGTTAATCTTATATAGTCTTATATAAGACTATATATGCCACGGTTGTCACATGTTGTCACGTTGTGAAATATTGTGTCAGTCACAGCAGTTCATAACTCTATCACAAGTAAAAGATTATCTAGCCGGTTACAAGGAGTATCTCAGCTGTCGCAGATTATCTCAAATATGTAATGATATTTTCACCAATCCTTGAGCTATTTCCGTCTACCATATTTCACCTGCGATACGAACATGTTTGTAAGAGATGTTATCAGGTGCATGAGTGAAACTAACGATTTGATGCGTGGCCTCACCTGCCTCATATTCACTGCGCGTAA
Source organism: Priapulus caudatus (assembly GCF_000485595.1). Taxonomy (NCBI): domain Eukaryota; kingdom Metazoa; phylum Priapulida; class Priapulimorpha; order Priapulimorphida; family Priapulidae; genus Priapulus; species Priapulus caudatus. The sequence continues at coordinate 274,826 of NW_014577062.1, read as the reverse complement.
AAGCGGAGCTGAGACTAAAACTGAAACTAAATTGTAGTGCGCGCGTGTTTTTTTTTTATGAATGTGTGCGTGATTGCGCGTGAGGTGTGTGTGTGTGTGTGTGTGTGTGTGTGTGT
>NW_014577062.1:265192-274685 GCF_000485595.1 Priapulus caudatus | reverse complement strand
GTGTGTGTTGTGTGTGTGTGTGTGTGTGTGTGTGTGTGTGTGTGTGTGTGTGTGTGTGTGTGTGTGTGTGTGTGTGTGTGTGTGTGTGTGTGTGTGTGTGTGTGTGTGTGTGTGTGTGTGTGTGTGTGTGTGCGTGCGCGCGCCGCGTATTATGAAAGATCGTATTATACATATTGGCTTGTGGTTATATGTTTTGTAGGTTCGCCTCAAACACGGACCGTTTTGACTGCATGGGTTTTAACGCACATTACGGTCTAGGCAGGTGTGCAGATGCAAAAACGACTAATTACAAATATTTGTTCTGCAAAGCCGACTTCGCCCGCGAGAGCATATGGCATGGCAGTCTACTTTAAATTTCCTATAACATCCACTTTGGATTGAATTTGCGTTTATGCACGCAAGTTAAAATTGTATGCGCTGCAAACTGCTGGCAATACTATGAGACCATAACAATTTATTTTTGCCACGGATCATATGAAACATTTTCTTATCGAGTTGCATGGTATGCATACTGTAGGGGCGGCTCGATCACACTACGACCGCGGTGTGCGCGGTCAACAAGTCCTTACCATGCGCTATACTTTATCGACGCGCTATATTTAAATTGCGTGCTTATTGCCCCATGTTTTACGATGACCCTACACCACTACGAGTCGTAGTAACACCAAATTGGATATTTGGCGCGCATATTTTGCCGGTAGTATACTGCCGCGGTCGGTGACGCCATAATGGTCGGATCTTGGTCTCGGCGTATTCGCGAACGTCGCGCCACGATGGCCTTCAATCAGGAAATCTGACGCTACGACGGCCGATTACCCTCGTCCACGTGAGCTAAATGTCATACGGCGCGACAGATGCGGTTGCCGATGGCGGCTGCACTTAGCGGGAATTTATATGCTTAGCAACGCGTTGCGCAAGGCTACGAGACGAAGGTTTATGTGCTGGTGTTATGTACACATGATCGGGTTTTAATTGATTCTTGGGCTACCCACACGCGCCGCTCTCCCCTAAAACTCCACCAACCCAGGTCAGGCCTGGAATCAATGTAGATACTGGTGGGAAAACAACGGGTACTTCTTGCGAAAGTTATAAAGCTGTTGGAAGCCCCGTTTAAGTTATTAATGCAGAGTAAAGTGATTGGCTCGAGCCCCGCGTCACTCACCCTGCTTAATTGACGCGCTGAAGCGCAGGTAATTTAGTTCATACATACTTGTGCAGTTAATCGTAACGTTTTAAGCACGTTGCGCTAATATGTACCTACGCACGTACGTATATATGTTCGGGATGCATGGGTGTTTGTGTGTGTGTGTGTGTGTGTGTGTGTGTGTGTGTGTGTGTGTGTGTGTGTGTGTGTGTGTGTGTGTGTGTGTGTGTGTGTGTGTGTGTGTGTGTGTGTGTGTGTGTGTGTGTGTGTGTGTGTGTGTGTGTGTGTGTGTGTGTGTGTGTGTGTGTGTGTCAAGCCATTCGCCCATCTCAGCGACTAGCAATTACGCTGAGATTTTTAGCCACAGGTAAGTACATGAAGTAGATAAAAAGTAACAAAAATTATTCGTTATTCCTCAAATAAACAACTATAAACAACTGTAAAGTTGTTGTCTACTTAAGTGGCAGGTAACCACCACCACATCATGGTGGCACATGCACACACACGCACGCACGCACGCACGACCCCCCCCCCCACACACACACACACACCGACACACACACACGCACACACACCACACACACACACACACACACACACACACTCTGTATCTAGTGTCCTGTTTCGCTATTGCAGGACCCACTATCGCCAGAAGCTCGTTAAAACTCTGCGGCGACATTCTCATGTACGACCGGTAATCTCCGTGGTCTTCGGCCGTCAATTCATTCAATAAGTTATTAAATACCCCATGCGTCGGTCGACGACCAACCCAGGGTTTAACCCAGTGGGTACGGTTCTCCCACCGTTTACTGCGCTTCCTTGTTCGTCGTACAGTCGTGATGTAAACTGCCATTGCAATGGCAAGTTTCCGTTTTTTCTTATTTATTTTCTTTCTGGACGCTGCCATTTTGTTGGTTACCCCCACTTTCTCTCTCTCTCTCTCTCGCACTGCGCGCGCAAGAATCGGGCGATGCCATCATCGGCCGATCGGCCGATGGCATCGCCTGGTGTGTCCACGACTGCGCGATGCCATCGGCCGATGGCATCGCCCGATGCCATCGGCCGATGGCGGGGCCGGACACACCAGGCGATGCCAGGGCGATGCCATCGGCCGATTAAGCATTGTTTTGTTTTTACACACACAGGCACTTTGATTGTAAATAAGTACAAATTGTATTTACTTCCCGAGTCTCAATGTTTATATATTCTCTGTCGCCATATAAATGCCGTTCAATTGCTCCTCCGCACCACACCATTTCACCGCACGCACACCACTGTGCACAAACTCACGGAAAGATACTCACAGAATACAGATATATATATCTTTCTGTGAGTTGAACTGCATTAGGGGACACTGCATTACCAATAATGGACAAATGAGAATAGATAAACATGAAGACTTTGGTAGTAAATACATATGTGCGGGTTCGTGTATGTTTACGACCTGGCTGTGATGTGTACGTGTGTGTACTGTAGCGCCTGAACCTATGTATAGTTGTGGTCTAGCCCTGTGAGACCATGACAGCCGGTTGGCTGTATGTGTGCGCATCTGTGCGTGCGTGCGTCCATGCGTCATTCTATGACTGTACCCGATATTCAATGGAAGCGCGTTATTTAGAGGTATTTTTTTCCTGTCGACAACGCCATTATTACGTTTACCACCGCACATCTGTGGTATAATAAAATCCCATGTGCAAGATGTACATACTAGGTGTACTAGCGGGATACCCGGCGTTGTATAGAGAAATATTAGATCTAAACTATCAGGATTTGAAAAACAGATTGTGATAAAGAAAGCATTGCCAAATCTAATAAACAAGGATGGCAAACAAATCAATCATGTTGATATCACTGTGTCTGTATTCGCTATCAAATGGTAAACATATAAACAAATAAGCATAAATATACAGGAAGGACGCATGCAGTAAAACTGTCTATGATGATCTCTAGCTGTCATACTGCCGCCACTCTAGTCGTTTTAGCCCGTCGTCGAAAAAATGCCAAAACATCGTTTTTTCATGGCCGTGCATTTTGATTTTTCACGGCCGTTATTTATTTGATGTCCCTAGAGCAACATGCTAAAACTGTTGTTGTGTGCGTGTGTTATTATCTGTAGCATTATGTGCCTCATTACTCATTAGCTGCAGTACACAGCGAGTAGTAACTGGGCAACGGAACTGTCATCGGGCCATATGGCCTGCATATGCCTATCTATGTACACAGCCTCTCTCTCCCCCCCTCTCTCTTTCTCTTCCTCTCTTTCTTCCTGTCTCTTCTCTCACTTTTTCCTTCACCTTCTCGCGCGCGCTCTCTCTCTCTTCCATTTTCTCTCTCGGCACGGGCTGTTACGCTCAAATGGAACATTTTGCCCGGTTACTGAGCTGCTTTAGCTGTGTAAATCCTAGGAAGCGGTTTGCATGTGTAAAAATAATGCCGATGCATGGTAAGCCTGGTTAGGTGAGTCGGAGCAGGTTTGCCAACCGAATTTATAGATGTGAGTTTTGAGGCTTTTTTTGCGGTGAGGAAATTGTTTATGAGCAGTTGATTATCACTCGGTTTAATATTTTTGATTCAGTGTGTCTTGAGTAAGATACTAAGATAACAACAGTCTTAATCGTTTGCATTTTTTGTCTGTTATCATCTAGCGGCTTCTAGCCTAGCTAGCTGTTATTATTTGTACTCCTGATTATATATGCGTACACTAGTCGTGATGTTGGTTTTACTTCATATACAAATCATTGATTTTTTTGGGGGGGGGGTAAAATGATTTTAGGTATATAACTAGCCAGGTACAGTTATGATTTCAGCATGTTTGATTGTTCACGTTCTTCGTCTGTCTGATGTTTCTATCAGATCAACGAAACCGGCTTAAAACGGCTCAATGCTTACGAGTAACAAGACTTTTTTTAGAAATGATTTCTTTCAGTAATGATGCCTTATATACGTTGTGACCTTATGTACCTTGTTACGGTGCTACACACAATACCCTTCAGGTGTACGGCGGATTAATTGTACATACTGCAAATGCGAAAACCGAGCCTACAGCTGCGTCAGGCAAATTTTTTTGGTCAATATTTGCCCCGATGTTTACGTCTACGCGCCACGAATTGACTAGGGAACGCTTTAAAGCCGCACAATGCGCATCCAAACGCTTATTTCTCCAGTACTAGACTAGCAAATACTTCGTGTCATGCATAATCACACTACCTTATGACGAAATAAACTAGTTGCTCCCATTTCACTGCGCGTTTGCTTAAAACCCACAAGAAAGAGGTGAGAAAACTGGCATTCTGGCGCAAACGCCGACTGTTTGCCAAACAATTTAGCCTCGAAGTGGTGAGGTGACGTCACATGTTTTCATCTTTGCTACACCCGTACCGCTATACCGCAGCACCGCTGCCCGGTTCCTTGGGGAAACTGTCAACAACATCGGAAAATTTTAACAACATTGGAGGTATTTTCAAATACCTTTTATAAGACAACGCGCAGTGAAGTGGGAGGAACTAGAGTTTATTTTGTCATAAGGTAGTGTGATTACGCATGACACGAAGTATTTGCTAGTCTAGTACTGGCGAAATTAGCATTTGGATGCGCATTGTGCGGCTTTAAGGGAAACATAGCCGTACTTGTGTCTATTATGTTCTATCTTACTGGATTATTAGGACGATTTTGCAGAGAATGTGCGTATGAGTGAATGAATTCTGAACTGAAGTTGATGGAAACGGCAAAATCAGAAAATGCGCTATATTATATCAAGAGCTAATAATAACTAATAGCCTATTAGGTATTATAATATAATACCTATAGGTATTATTAGCTCTTGATAATATATTGTGTCAGTTAATTCCTAATTACGTCGATACGTCAAAATTGTTGTCAAAATAGAGGGACGTGGATTTATATATATACAGACTAGAAACCACCTGTATGCAAGCCGAGGTCCAGGGCTTACTTGCGGCTATACGAGTGAGCAAAAGTACGAACTAGAACGAAAATACCGCCCGTCCCATCCCATCTCGACAAGGTGGTCTCATATATAACCCCGGTGTGTTTATAGGCGCACCTTTAATGCGGCGATGCATAACCCGTGTTGTTTTGCCTCGCGTTGAAACTGGTTGTGATGCTATTGCTATAGCAGGATGAGAAAAGCCGCACGGGACAGTGTTTTTACATTTGACCGTGTCCAGTGGCAGCGTTTTCCCTCTCGTAATGCATCGCAAACCTCAAGGAAGATAATACCAGATTATCCTTATATTCTATAATTCTAAAAGAATAATCCCTTATTGTGTGAACTGCCGATAGCATGGCCTGTGATACGATGGCATGTGATTTCGATGCTATACGCGTCCCGAGTCCTTTCGCCGAACGTGAGTTACTCTGCCACAGCGGGATAAGAGAAGTAAGAGCGGGTGCGTACTTGTTCTTGCAGGTGTTTTTACGTAGCTCTGCGGCCGTGCGAGGGTCGTCAGCCCGGAGTAACTGTCATCCGCCAACACGTCACTTGCTAGCAAGAGCGCGGCGTGCGTGCGTGCACACGTGCGTGGGCGCGGCCACCACACTGCATCCTGATGGAATCTGCGGCGGGCGAAGCTCGTGTAGTTCCCACCGACCCGAGTAATTCCTCATCGAAGAGAATGCACCACCTTGTTCCACATCGAATATGTGAACGCCTACCCTTTCCCCCTATCTTACTGCCTATTTTACGTGCGTACTACCCTTTCAGGGGGTTGAAGACAGTGTATAACAAAGCTCATGTACGTACGATGTTTCTATAGCATCCAGTGTATATTCCGTTATCGGTTACGTAGTAATTGTCCTTTTAACTTGTAATGTAGTGTGGCAACGTAACAAATGTCGCGCTAAGCATTAGTTAGAGTAATAACATTTGCGAATTCTGTCACGTAGCATTCGAGTCTGAAATCCGCGAGGCTCTATAGCAGAGTCGTCAGTGAAAACAGCGTCGATGCTATTTTTTAAATGCATATAGGTGAACATCATAGGTGCACGTGATCACGCATGCGCCGGTTAGGGCTGCATGGGCGGGACAGAATGAGCTGAGTTTGATGTCTTCGTTGAATACCGCAAATAAACGCGTTTTCAACTAGTTCACGGTTTGTGAGGCGCATCGCTTCTCGCGTGTGCTTGCATTCAGCTAGGCCGGCTGTATTTCATTGTAAGAGAGGAGCCGTTAAGCATTCAGCATAATTCAGCGTGGTGGTAGGTGACAATGCGTGGTCAGGTCTCTATGTACAAGACACCTTATAGTATTGAAAGCGATTAAAAACTAGTTTGCCTGGTGCAGACTGGCGTGCGAAATGTTCTCTGGTATAATTAAACTATTTTGTGGGAATTTTGCAATAAAATTATTTAAGATAGTGAGATGCTAACACTCTGCCTGTAAGAGCGACTCTGAAAATCGGGGAGTTTACATGGCGTGAATTAGATATAAATATATTATAATTATTAAAAAATGTCCCATTAATTAATGGAAAAAAGTGTTTGGAATAAATGTTTCATGGTTATGTACATATGTATGATGTCAATGTGTATATGAATGCAGTCGTACGATTATTGACGGTATACCAGGTCACCCCATTGATGTCGCAGCAGGTAAACATGCGCTGTGTTAGAGCATTCGAAGCTTTTTATGTGTGCTCACGAAATTGTAGCATAATTGAAATCCGAATGCGCAGTTTTCTAATCGTGCGTGCGTGTTGCTGTAAGCTTTTAAAACAAACGTATGAAGCACTATTTTTACAGCGGCCGTTACCCCGCTAGACATTTTGTCACCGTCGCGTTACCTATTCGTGTTGAGATTTGGAAAAAATGACATTTATGTTGATGATTTTCTCTATCTCGCGGCGGTATATAGCAGCTGATGTACGTTGTCTGATTTTAAAACTGGAATATGAACCTAAACTGTGCTCACGTATCGTGTACGCGCCTCGTTCTCGTGTTGCCGACCGGTCTTCATTTATTTTCACCGCTTTCAAGCTATAGCGATGTAAAAATATACACTGTGAAAAGGCAGCAGTGCCTGCAATGCCAATCTCGCTTCCACTCTAGCAATGGTGTTGGTGATGATGCAGTATAAAAAGGTCTCTCGTATAAACTCGTATATGTTTCCAACTAACAGGGCCAATATTCGTCCGATACAGTTACAGGTAAACGTTAATATCGTTTGTGATTCTTCGTGAAGCTACAATTCGATGTCAGGGCGCAGTGAAACAGATATTACTGTCAGGTGTTGTCTAGCGTTTGTTTGTACTCTGATATCGAATATTATTGTGACCGATGCTAGGGAGCCTGATTTCTCATTTTCAACGTTTCGTAGTAGAATTCCCGACCACACTACGTTTGACTTTTTTCGGGGATGTTTTATGCGTGTTCATGCGTTTGTAATGAGTTCGTGAAGGGCACCCTGGTAGCGCGCCGTGGGTTAACTTATCAATCATGTTTTTTCTTGGACCGGCAACGCCATTTTAAACTCGCAGCAAACCGTTGCAATTCTCCCTGCAAGTGGGGAAATATTTTTTATTAAATCAAAAGTGTAATCTTCTTAAAATAAATTTATGTAAATTCTACGATCGAGTTGTTGATTGTTTTGGCTGTGATTATATATATATATATATATATATACCCATGAACACGGTAAAAATATAGAGTAGCACATTTGATCCGACTCAAAGCAAACCTTTATTAAAATAAAATAAAAAATATGTAACGCAATATGACACTACAAACAATGATGAAATACACGTTGGTGTTGCGAATGTGGCAAATAACAAGAACGTGCGCGCTCAAGTACGAATAAAAACCGAATTAAACGTAATACTGGACTCCAAAACACACCCACAGCGAGACATAGGGTAAAGCCACAAAATAACAACCGCGGGCTTGGTAATAATACGTGGGGGGGGGGGGGGGTTCACATACCACTGATCCCCCCCTATATATATATATATACGACTCACACACCCGTACATCTACCATCTCCTACCACGACCGGAATGCCCCCATACAAGTAATTAAAGCGTAATAAGCAAGAGCACGTTGTATCATCCTACACGAAGCCATTTACACGAAGTTAAATCCTGATTATATATATAATCAGGAGTGAATATTCAATAATAATAGAATTATACGATTAAGAAATCTGTTATAATTCACTCCTGATATTATAATGTGTATATATATAGTTGATGAAGTCAGAGCACGTAGGCCTATATTATATGATATACGTGCTCTGATGAAGTGTATAGTAAGTCTGACTTCTATTCTTACCTATGTATTTTGGCTTCACATACATTCTACTTCAATAGCTCAACACAGTAGCGTAAATTCCAACGTTACATAAGGTGGTACACGAGTCACAGCCACGTACGATGCATGCAATTGATAAATACTGCTTTATGCGCAAACCATCACGTTAACTACATTGGGATGGCTTCACTCTTCACTACATCGAGGTCATCGTCATATCTGCATGTCTATAATCAGCCGGAATGTAAATCACTATCGTCATGAGAAATGTTGGCATTAATTGTATTTGATCTATCTAGTCACGTCGGCGTTCCTTGACTTCCTTCATGTAAACGTGGCGATATAGAGCGGTGCAGACAGACGACATGTCACTCGCACCCTAATCTTAAAATTTATACCAATAAAAATCTGCCCGAGTTACAGTTTGGCTTTCCCAGCCTTGTCCGTTTTATTACAATTCGCACATTTTCACTCTTCAGCGATGGTTAACAAAATGAAGCGTTTTTTTGTTAGCACAATATATTATACAGTTATAATTTATATCATGTACACTTATTTTTTATATACGTTTTCGGTTACTTCGATCTTCCTTCTAGTTATACAGCGCAATGCCAATGATAAATAATAGCCATGATTCAAATTCAAATAAAGTTTATTGAACGTATAATCGCAGATCATACAGGCAAATAGGCTACAAACTACGACAAGTTCCTAGGCTAATAAAAACGAGAGAAACGATGTTTCTTATACTACTTAAACTTTGACATGACTGCATGACACATGTTACATCATAATACATGATAATATATTTTTTTATTTAACATAATTTAACGTTCATTTCTAACCAAAAAAACAACACTTCAAACGAGTGTAATAAAATTCACTCTTAAACTACGCCGAACAAGATTCATGTGAGTAGACTATCGCGGTAAGTATTGCGTGGTATCGGTTGCCGCAGATAGTAACATTTGGTATCGGAAACTGCAGGCGCCCTGAGTTCAGATGTAGGACTAGTAAAGCCCGACTGTTGGTCTAAACCTCTGTTTTTAGCAGCACAGGCACTTGAAGCGTTTCAATAAAATATAA
>NW_014577062.1:263001-265182 GCF_000485595.1 Priapulus caudatus | reverse complement strand
GTGTGTGTGTGTGTGTGTGTGTGTGTGTGTGTGTGTGCGTGTGTATGTGCACGGTGAACGCAGTGCTGCGCTATTGTTCGGAACAATGCTCTTCTGCCGCGGACCGCCTCGGTTTCATCGATCCGACTGTAATAAGCTCAACCAATATCTGAAAGCATTTAATCATGCCATAATTCCCACGCGTATCAACTTTACGATTTCCGAACCACTTCTTTTCAGAAATTTTTCTCAGTTCATAAAAATAAGCAAAAGCAAACAAAAACACTAGCTTCGTGAATAGTGCGTTTTTCGGACGAATGAGACAAGCTGATGACGCCATTGAACCGAATTTTTTCGACGGTCAATAGGCGAATAGGTAAATATATGATATAATGATTTTTACCCCATGCGTAACGCTGGTTCTGTAAATCGTAGTTTTACAGTTATTTATTATCATGCATGTTTGACAACCGTCAAAGATTACCAAGAAATAATATCCATGTTCACTTATTGTGACTACATTAATAAAATAAAAATAAATCCATAAATTTTTGGGTGAATGAATCTATGTATGTGCGCGTGTGTGCGTGCGTATGTGCGTGCTAGCGTCCGTGCGTTCGCGCGTCCGTGTGTGCGTCTATTAATTCAGCTGTCGGTCCGTGCATGTGTTTCCAAACGTAGTTTTCAAGGACTGCGTGTAGTTTGATTTTATACAAGCCGTGTGTCGCAGATCTAATTCAATTGGCGGCCCTTTTACATATGGTAATATTGCTTTGAGCAAAGCTTTGATAGCGGTCACAGTGAATGCGATGCGTGGTCCGTGAAAAATACTAATCTTCTGTCGAGCGGATAGATTCTCATCCTATTACTGTGACGCATACGCACGTCATAAAGTGTAATATTTACCATGAACGAAATCAGATGTATATAATATAAATTAAAAACGTGAGTAGATGTAAGATTAATCATAGAAGCGAACAGCCGTAATATTAATCGTGTATGAAAACACACGTAAAATTTACTGTGCGCGAGATCAGGTGAAATGTTAATCATGCACGTGATCTCGCGATTAACCATCTACGAGATTATGAGACCCGTTCTCAGAAACATCAACATTAGTTATATTGACTATTATAAATGTAAATAAATATAAGGTCGTGAGTTTTGCATAACACCTCACCTCAAAAGCTATGAGATTTTAGACTTATGATGTCATAACTACTTATAAAGTTTTTGATAACAGCTAGGCCCCACGACTTAAGATAGTCGTGAACGTCATCACGTACACCATCACGTGATCGCCGACAATTCGCCTACGGTAGACATCGCTGAAAATTAGCGACATGACATTAAACTAACAAGAAACTATTTGAATATCTTTGAAAAACATTGTTGACTCGAAAGCACAATTGAGAAAACAAAATATATATACATAATCTTTTTTTCTAAATTTTTTAATATAAAAACGGTATTTTTTCAGCGTAGCCTGTGTAGCCCCTAAGCCATGTACAGCATGGATTACAACAATGTATGCACGCGGCTACAAAATAGAGTCACTGCTTGTCTGCTTTCTTCTAGTATATAATCGGCGGGCCAACATAGCGGCTAAGAATTAGAAAAATTTTAAACCTATTTTTCTTTTCAGCCTTTTAACCATTTAAATTCGCAAACTCCTGGCATCGCACGATGAACACGTATTGACGTCCACACAAGCATATTGCCGTGATGTAATCTTAAGATAAGATAAACACAAAAGAAAGCTGAACGAAGGACTATACCAACTATGATGCCTTAGTGAATATGACGACTCGGGACGACATTGAACATTATTGACTTGACTGTTTTATGAAATAAATTTCCGCATTGCTTTCTTCGAAATAATATCAGCAACCACTTTATATATAATAGTTGGTGGCAAAAAGATGTTTCAAATTACTGTAATTAAACTTGAACTGCTGGATAACCTATTGTTTTTCTTAATTATCAAGTGGCTAATGAGGATACATTCTACTGCGTCTATGTGCACCTACACACATGCAGAACACTTTCTACGCACATATGCATGCACACGAGCACGCACGAGAACGCGACCTACGCACGAACGTATTCACACGTGCACATATATGCGCGCACCTTACGCACGCACACATGCACACACACACACACACACACACACACACACACACACACACACACACACAC
>NW_014577062.1:255001-262230 GCF_000485595.1 Priapulus caudatus | reverse complement strand
TATATATATATATATATATATATACGCGCGAATGCCCGGCGGCGGCGCAACGATGTGGACACGCAGTGTGACCATAGCCGCCGGCATATTACTGTGTGAATGTGTCTTGTGTCCCCAGTGCGTGTCCCCGGTAAATGTCCATGGTCCCTGGTGGCCCTAGTCCCCGGTCCTCGGTCCCGGTCCCTGGTCCCCGGTCTCTGGTCCTCGGTCCCTGGTCCCTGGTGTCCCTGAATGGTGAGTGTCACTGGGGTTCTTGTGAGACAAAACACAGGGGCGCGCACGATCTTACTCGGAGCGAAGTCGCGGGTGTATTCTCATATTGCTCGGGCGAGGAGGGAAACGACGTTAAATATCATCGGCGACAGTTTCGGGCGCGGGTAATGATCGAGATCGCATCGTACGTCGCAACTCTATAACCACCTCGTGTCAGAGTGTGCAATCCAGGCGCCATTAACGTCGTGACGCGGCAAGGGCGATTTCCGGACATCTGACGCTGACACAGATTGATGAGGACGGGTCGAGGCCAGCGGCAGATCATAACGAATATATATATTATATATATATATGCTGCTGACGTCGCCGTTAAAGGACGATCGGTTCTCTGTTTAATTAAATGGCCAAGTGGACACTCCGCCACGAGCAATGTCGGCGCATAATCAGTGCAGGCTAAACATTTGATATTCGTCATTTGCAGTTAATTACTCTTTGGACTGGGAACTGTATTAGTACTAGCCCTGGCATTCTAGCTGACTGTTGGGATAAACCAGGAAATGTATAAAGCAGGAAACGTTGCTCAGCTAAGAATTTCACGATCGATAAAGTCTTATGCTCCGACCGTAGTATATGAAAAGCCCTAATTTTTACTGTAAAAAATAGATTGTAGTTTAAATTATCTATCGAGCTATGAAATTTTGAAATAAAAGAAGTAATGAAGTTTTTAAGCTAAATTACGTTAATGCCTGACGTGTCTCTTCCGACTATTTATTAAGAAAAATCGCAATTTTGCAATAATAGAAACGGAACCATTTAGTGCAATGTGCGCTGTTATACAATTATGGAACACGTGTTGTTGAGAGTCATTTTAAAATAAGGATATACAGCAAGATAATATAGCATATATAAAGGTCCTCCGACAATTTGTGTCCATATGAGCGTATCTAAAAATACGCTAATCTCTAGAGACTTCGTGCAGGACGGGTGATATAGTTTCATTCATAAATCCTGACAGACATCTGATCAAGGAAACTTTACGAAATCATTATTTATTTATAATCTCACTCTATATTTGACGGGATAAGCCTCACGTATACGTGGCTGATTCGTTCACTGTGACAGCACGGTTTACATGCATTGAAGGCGATAATAAATGTGTATGGAAAACCGCTGTAAGGTAAAACTAAAACATCTCGCTAAAGCAAAATTGTCACCATTCTATGCTCTGACGAGTAAAAAACGTATACACCTGCCAATCCTAAGCAATTCCTCGATCGTCTGGAGTCGGTACTGATGACTGTAGTACACACGTTGTTGGATGTTGAAAATGTGAGTTAGGCCCCGTGGTTATATTTACAAGTTGATAAAAAAAATTCGCGCAAGATAACTAGGAGGAATTTTCCGAATTAACGGCGGCACCGTGTGATGTTAGGCCGCTAGCGTCATGGTCGTGGGGTATGTTTAATGGTGATTATCTGTGTACATTCGGACCTGAAAGTGACTTATTCTGTGCTTCATATGTTTTGTCAGTCATTACATCAACAAAAACATGTCATCGTTAATGATTTGGGCTAGCCAATCATACTAACTTTGATGAGAGAACAAAATAAAAACGGCCAGACATTCATTGTTTGACTTTTTAATTGGTTATCTCCGCCTGCATAGTTCTAGTGACTTAGTGACATGATTGTAAATACATAGTTTGGTTAGCATGATATCGCTAGCAGCGCAGTAGTAAACCAGCAATTATAATTGACATCCAACATCTAAAGGTAACATTTGGAAATGTGAAAGATGTGCGTCTATTTCCTATTTCAGGACCATCTCCTCACATCTACACGAATTGGAAGCGCATTCAGCAATTTCACAGACAGTCACACTGATGACCCTTCACTAGAACGTGCGAACAGCCGACCATCGAGATTTACACATCCTAATTGATCCTAAGCAGCAAAAATATTATTCGGGGTATTTATGAAGAACTAGCAGGTAATATTAGATGGAAATTGTTTTGCTTTATTTATTGCGCAGGGTCATAGAGTGCTAGTTTTCTTATGGTTAATGACTCATTGTAACTAATTGAAAGACGCAACAGACGACATCACATCGACTTGTGTGAGCAGGTGGACTGGTTACTGCCCTAACTAGAAGCTATAGTTTCTTGCATCACACAACGATGTAAAAGTCATTGGTCAATCCATGATTAGTCTAGAACACAGCTCCGTGTCATATAGCCACTTTCAGATGAAGCCAGCCACAACCTCAAGATATGGTAAAGCTTTGGGTCTGCGCACCGCGCAAAAACACACGCTAACCTCTCACGCCATTTGCTAGCTCAAACTATAGTCGTGTATTATTTTTATCACAAACGCACGCACATACGCACGAACATGCATGCACATAGAAACACACGCACGCATGCACACACGCATACAAGTTTATATACAATTTGCTGCGTGTGTGCCTTGTGATGTAGGTTGTCTCTTAGGTACGGCACGTGAAAGCACATAGATTCATTTCCCTGCACCTGTCTGAATTCTATATATTGCTTTATTGCATCGCCATCTAGTTAGCTTAGTTACCCTGAATGTCGGAATACCTATTGACAGTGTAAGTTCTACAGTATACAGCTCATTCATTTTCCATCCTAGGCGATTGTAGTTCGCCGCCGCCGTCGCGTGGCCGCTTTCGTCATTGCTTGTCGGTGATAAACAACTCGCTTCCTCTCGTCTCTACTGTAGGCTTGTGTAAGCTCCACCACCGTTGGATTATTGTCCCTGCTCGATAGAGTGACTTCTTTCAGTCTACTGCCTACACGCTTCGATCTGGACGAACGTTGTCTCCCTGGCGGGGCAATAGCCGTCTGAACCAACGCCGCCGCTTGCAGGATATACGTTACAATAATATTTATGTAACAGTATACGAGTATGAGTATGTAGGAGTATGGCGGCCAAATTGTTCATAAAGTTTTTCACTAAAGGCTGGGGAAACTATTATCAGTAACTCGGTTTTTAATCTGATACTACTTGATGCGATATTTGAGGATATTGTGGCCATCTGGGCACACAAGCGAGTTCCGATTGAGTTCGCGATCTTAGATTGCAGACAATCGTTTTGCTATACACAGTCATCATTTCGAACCTTTTTACGACCAATTCTGCTGGGGAACGAAATATATGCCACAGTATGTACATGGAGAAGGCGTCATCGTACACAAGTATGCATTCCATTTTGTAACAAGAACTAATAACACATATAGCAATAATACTTGCATTTTAGTTTTTTTGTGTTTGGTTTGTATTTTTATTTTCATGCCAACAATATATTGAAATTACTATTGAAATTCAGCTAATTCACAATAACTATGACGATGAAAAAAATAAAAAGCGAAAAGAAGATATGACGTTAATTTGCCGGATAAACAGACGTAATTATAATTCAACAATACACCTTTCGTGTCTCTAAAACACTGTGGACTGCTAGAAACTTAAATTAAACAAATATTACATGTACAGGTACCTGTATCAATGAAACTATGAGGGGATCGATATGGACTGGTGTTTACGTCTGCCACCACTACCTTCCATCTTTCTTAGAAACCATAGTTAGGTTTAATTGTAAAGAAAATAAGCTAAAAATCTCACGAAATAGAGGGATCGCCACCAAAAAGTACAATGTAAAGAATTCCAAGTCTTCGTCTAGTTTTGTTCGAAAACGAAGGTGTCTGACTATCAGCTACTGGATATCATTGGTATACCTGTATTAATATACCTGCGGCAGCAGACTGCAAAGACGGAGGTTCATACATGTAGACACGCACACATGCCCACGCACACGCATTGGCACCGACACGCACGCACGTACGTGCGCGCGCGCGCGCACACACACACACACACACACACACACACACACACACACACACACCGATTCCGATTATATTTTTATCATTCTCATTTTCCATGTAATTATATATAATCAAATTCATTCTTCACAATTATACACTGTATATTGGACTGCGGGGACAGGCCGCGCGTCTTTTATAAAGCGATTTATAACCCACCAAATCGTCTATAACGATATGAATGGAGCATGCTTCCATATTACTCCGTATTACTGTCCGCATGCCGCAATAGACTCCGACGCGGGCGCCTTCTCAATAGTGTCTCTCTCTCTTCTCTTCTCTCTCTCGTCTCTCTCTTCTCTCTCTCTCTCTCTCTCTCTGCTCTCTCTCTCTCTCTCTCTCTCTCTCTCTCTCTCCTCTCTTCTCTCTTCTCTCTCTTCTTTATATATATACTATAATACTAACTATTATAATATATATATATATATCACATTATGGATGTGTGGGTGAGTGGTATGTGTTAGGTGTGTGTGTGTGTGTTGTGTGTGCGCGCGCTGCGCGGCGCGCAGGGGTGTGTGTGTGTGTGTGTGGGTGTGTTGTGTGTGTGTGTGTGATGTGTGGTTGTGTGGTGTGTGCTGTGCGTTGCGTGTGCGTGCACGTGCATGCGTGCGCGTGCACGTGCGTGTTTGTCTCTGTGTGTTTTCTTCTTTCGCGTTCTCTCCGTCTTTCACTCTCTCCACCTTTCTCTTTCACGCACGCACTTTCTCCTGCGCCAATATGATCGACCTGACAGATAAGCCGAGTCCGCGAATAAGCGTGTACGCGCCTTTCGTATGTGCGTGCAATGCCCGCTGCTGCCAGAGCACGCAGACGGCTTCGTCGCAACCTCGTGTCAAATGCAGCCGAGTCTAGCCAGCTTGTTTCGACATCAGCAGCCCAGAAGAAGATAAAAATCGCGCGCCCGCGGATCGCAACTGCATTAGAGCAGGCGGGCCGTGCCGCCGTCGGCGATAATGCCGCTGAGGTGAAGAGCAGCGCCGCCGCCGTCATTCTCCCGCCATGTTATGCAGCGACAACAACCGCCGCCGATCTCGGCAGCGTTTCGAACTCTGTAGATGCGCGCATGCACGCCCGTACACCCGAACGTCCGCATGTACGGAGTTACGTGTGTAAACTGTGTATGCATACACGCAGGCACGCACGTTAGTGCGCATGCACGCAGGTACGTACGTTTGTGCGCATGCACGCAGGTACGTACGTTTGTGCGCATGCACGCAGGTACGTACGTTTGTGCGCATGCACGCAGGTACGTACGTTCATGTACATGCACGCAGGTACGTACGTTCATGTGCATACACGCAGGTACGTACGTTCGTGCGCATGCGCGCGGGTACGTACGTTCATGTGCATGCACGCAGGTACGTACGTTCGTGCGCATGCGCGCGGGTACGTACGTTCATGTGCATGCACGCAGGTACGTACGTTCGTGCGCATGCGCGCAGGGTATACGTACGTACGTTCGTGCGCGTGCGCGCAGGTGCGTACGTTCGTACACATACATGCAGGTACGTACGCATATACGCAAGTACGTACGGTCATGCGCATGCGCGCTGCTACGTATGTTAGTGTGCATGCACGCAGGTACGTACGGTCATACACATGCGCGCGGGTACGTACGTTCGTACGTATACACGCGGGTACGTACGTTCGTGCGCATGTACGCAGTTGTTGGATGGTATGTGTGTCAGCCGACAGCTTTACTGTAACATGCAGGGAACATTACCATTCTGGTATGATTGATAATAATATAGGTATGGATGGCTGTATGGATGTATTGAAGGCTAGCATGGATATTTACTTAGATATTCTATTCATAAATGACCTTAAGCGGTCATCTGTACAGATGAATCAGCGACGCATATTACTCTCTTTTGCAAAAGCAGACGCTCATTACAATCCGCAACTACTCGGTGCAATGCAAACTAATCTGTGACTAACGAGTTTATGTATAGATGTAGGGGACTGCGCATTACTTCTGTCGAAGTAAGCCTGCCTTCAAAACGGCCGTGCTGTATCGCTGCGGTAATAAATGGTTAGAATAGCGGGCGCGTTTTACCCCGTTATAGCCAGTTAACCCTGACATTTTAGAATAATAATTCGGATAATTTATTTTCGCATTCAGCTTTTAAAATGCCACTGATGGCATTTCGCTGCCATGCATCCGCGAAAGGAAACGCGGCGTCGGCGGGTTTCGCGGTGACGCATTGTTAGCCGGAGCGTAATCGATGCGTCGTGTCAACGGTCCATTTCATGCGAAACAGTTCACTTTCTGACTCGCCGGAACTCCGTCGATACCTTACCCATCAAAGCTGTTTACACAGAGAGCGTGACCCGTGAGGCCGGCGGCGCGCGTCCCAGAGACGGGCAATAATACGGCCTCGAATATTTAAAAGCTTTTATAATCGGTTTAATTAGCATAATGCGTCAACCTGGGGAGGGCACGCGGTGAGCGATATTCGGGCGCATCGCTGTGAAGTGACGATCGTAATTTACTTTCGGCAACATGCTTCGGGGTGCTAGCGATGCCGCCGCCTGGCAAACCTGATGAAACGATTATCGCTACCGGGAATTGGCGACGCGACATCAGAGGACACGTTACAGGCGACGACGATGGATGATGCGTGCGTGCATGTGCGCGTTAGTGCGTTCGTTCGTTCAGGCATGCGTGTGTGCGAGTGTGCGTGTTAACTTGGGGTGTGCGTTTGTGTGTGTGGGGGAGGGGTGTACGCGCGTGAGTGCGTTCGTTCGTGCATGCGTGCGCGCGAGCGTGAATTAAAGTGCGTGCATGCATGCGAGCGTGTCTGCGAGCGTGTGTTCGTGTGTGCATGTGTGCGTAATGTGTGCGTGCGTACGTGCTGAGCCCTCATGCACACGTAAAGCTAACTACACGCGAACACGCGTGATGATTTATTGCGTCTGGTCAAACCTGCTAGAAACTATATATGAATATATATATATATATATATATATATATATATATATATATATATAGAGAGAGAGAGAGAGAGAAGAGAGAGAGAGAGAGAGACGACGAAGAGAGAGAGAGAGAGAGAAGAAGAGAGAGAGAGAGAGAGAGAGTGTGAGAGAGAGAGAGAAACCGGTCGCGATGGCAGTG
>NW_014577062.1:251559-254991 GCF_000485595.1 Priapulus caudatus | reverse complement strand
AGAGAGAGAGAGAGAGAGAGAGAGAGAGAGAGAGAGAGAGAGAGAGAGAGAGAGAGAGAGAGAGTGTGAGAGAGAGAGAGAAACCGGTCGCGATGGCAGTGGATAGCGTGTTCCTTACACGGGCTTGCCAACCTGTGTGTATACAGTATAGGGCAACGTGATCGGGTATTCGCACTAACCGCGGCGGCCGAAATTTAATTTCCCTCCGAATTCAGCTGCACCTATTTTTCTGTAATTCTCCGACGTAACTCGATTTCGCTGCTGCGATGCGGCGCCGCTAGCGCCACCACCGCGAGCGGATCTCTACTGACACGCCTGTGATGACTCATAGCCGTGCTGACAGGGTGTTGGCAGAAAGATGCGATATGATATGACTACTAGGCACTATAATTTAATTTAATTTTTTTTTTTAGGGTTAGGGTTAGGGTTAGGGTTAGGGTTAAGGTTGTTTTTTTTTTAAGTGCCTAGTAGTCATATCCTAAGTGCCTAGTAGTCATATCCTAAGTGCCTAGTAGTCATATCCTAAGTGCCTAGTAGTCATATCATATCGCATCTATCTGCCGGGTGCTGCTGACAGGCGCCACGGACGCCGCCTCGCGGTTGCGTCTGCCGTCGGCGTTAACACAAGTTACCGTGCGCGACTGAACAGAGACCGCTGTCATCTCGCACCAGCCCGCTAGAGGTCGCTGTTGTCTGGTATCGCCAACTAGACATCGACAGAGACAAGAGACGCATCGTGTCTGCTCTACGTGATTTTAGGCTGTCTCATTCTCGCGCATATCACATTCTCGCGAGATTTTCGTATCAACACGTGAGACTCACGAGGTTTATGGCCGCTGGTAGTTATTGATGGTAGATGACACAGCAGTTAATTCTATGAATCATGTATAGTGTATAGTTACGAATGATATGTACGTGTAATGATGGAATTGTGGAACGGTGATTAGTGAGCAGATCTTCGCATCTTATACGTGTTTTCAGTCGTGATTAAATACTATGATTCTTTTATTTCGTATATCAGAGCATAATATATAATACCGAATATTACAGAATTCGTAGAAAGAAACCATCAACCTATCTCTCACGCAATTGTTTGATCGCGTCAAATTTTTAGTTATGTAACAAACAACGAACGATAAATATGCGTGTGGCAGCATGTATGCATTGTGTATTTCCTCACAATGTTTTAGTCAGCAACGTAAAATCAACACTGATTTTCTATAACGCATGCGCGCTACAATATGCGCGCCCACTATATAGAATTTTATACTGGGCACGTTTTGCAGTCTGAACGACCTGTTAAGGGCCTGTAATGTTTGAAAATATGTGCTGATGATTTTAGCTGATTTCGAAATCGAGTTTTGTCAATCAACTCGCCAGTACCTGGTGGAGGTAGAACTAGTTTATCAAAAATATTTGGCACTCATAAAAACACAATGTATTTAGAAATTATGTTCTGCCGCATCAGGCGTATCAGATTCCCATTTTCAACCTGAGCTGGATTGTCGGATGAGCTGTTGCAAAGCTAATTGAAAAAGGACTGGCCTAATGGCAAATAGCATGAAATCCACACATTTTCTTACTTGTGTCTTGCTCACTGTGATTGCGCAAATCGCAGGCCAATTAACATTGGAATGTTAAAACACGCGGGGGTTCCATTCGTGTGAGGCGTAGCCAACGCAGATTCCACTGAGCGTGATATTTTCTTGTCGTAAGTGAATAATGACTAAAGAATACTTATTTTACAGTTTGCAATATTAATAACATGTTGGGTGAGATTAGGCTAAAGGGATAATTATTGGTTACATTTATTCAATACAATGCTATGTACATTTAATTGGCGGGCTTTTTATCATTAATTTTCCCCCAAGATATAGGGGGTACATCCTCTTTTGTCTTTCTAGATGTTACGACGCTGGTGAGGGCTGGTGTTATTCAGTGTACTTATGGAACTTTCAGACATTGGCCCAAAGGTCATAGCGAGCTTATGGTGAGACTAGAGATTAGTTCAAGGCAATCACATAGTGGTCTGTAAGATGCAATGATGGCACCCCAGCTATTTGCTCGTTTTAGACGTTAAGGCCACCGCACACCAGCCGATTTTTACAAACGATGAAACGATGAAGCGATGAAACGATGAAACGATGAAGCGATGTAGGTGTGCGGGGAACACCTACGATAATTTCTGCAAGGTGAATGTCATGTGACACGGGCACGTTCAGCTATTGGCTGTTCAATATTTATCGCACACGATTTTCCTGAGGTCACGCGCACACCACAAAATCGCGTCCAAATAATCGGTTCAAAATCAAACATGTTTGATTTTGGAACGATCACCCGATAAAAATAAAATCGTCTACAAATGAACCCGCACACCTACATCGTTTCATCGTTTCATCGTTTCATCGTTTCATCGTTTGTAAAAATCGGCTGGTGTGCGGTGGCCTTTATATAGTCGTGGATGTAAAACAATATTTACGTTGCTATATGCCTATCATGTTTTTTGAATTTCACGCCGTTAAGCTATCATTATGTTGAGGAAATATGTTCGTGTTTTTTGAGCAAATAGAGATTATAATAAATACATTCTCATTGGTGTTTCCGCCGATGATATGCAGGATATATAAACAAATATAATAATAAAACATGAGAATAAGTCTATGCCTAGTAAAGCGCACAGTCAGTGTATTGGTGAACTAATGAATATGTTATCACTATTTTCCATATCCGGTTACGTAACGCGGTCTTGTGGATTGCTGTTTAAGTATTAGGAATAGAGTTTTATTAAAGGTAAGGGCGATAAATATCAATCCTTGAAGTTGTTCCTGAATTTTCTTCCAGCTAAAAAAATATTAGAAACTCCAGAAGCAGTACTAGAGGTTGGGTCATTTATGCTGTTGCTTGCATGCTTTTAGCGCGTATCAACTCAATAGCGCAATGCACTTCCACAAACTGCCGCTCGTATAAGGCAGCAATTCTAGTATATGGGTCGCGTGGGGAGTGTAATGTCATGCATTTTGCAATAGATTGCTACGATGCAACGAAATGGGGGTTGCCTTTCTTGCAGTTGTCAGTTTATAGTCCCATGTGTGCAGATATATGCACGCATGTATGGTTACACACGGGCAGACGCGACAACACTGCATATAGTGCGTAGCAAGCGTGAGGTGTTATGCCGGATTGAATGTGATCGGTCGTTACGATCAATTATAGTTCTCGCTACGCATATATATTTATTTCTTAGGTTTTATTTATTGCGAACGCGCAAAGATGGGGCTTATCGCTGTTGGATTTACTCGCAAACACGATTACAGCGACTCACGATTATTACCCAAATAAGAAATCTGACGTACAGATCATCTACAATGACGCACATATAGTGAGTGAGAGTGAGTGAGTGAGTGAGTGAGTGAGTGAGTGAGTGAGTGAGTG
>NW_014577062.1:247871-250240 GCF_000485595.1 Priapulus caudatus | reverse complement strand
ATAGATAGATAGATAGATAGATAGATAGATAGATAGATAGATAGATAGATAGATAGATAGATAGATAGAGAGATAGATGGATGGACGAAGGTGTCATACCCTTCTCAGATGAAATAATGAATCCCGAAATTTGTGATTTTGTCTCGTTTGGGCATGCCCATCATTTAGTTGAAATTGTTACCGATGCTATACGAGTGATCGTGCAGACATGAAAATGCTCCTTCGTCGCGCTGTCATCAACTCATCGCGACTACCATCTGCGACAAGCGGATAGATTTACTTGCTATGGATTCTGATCTGCGGTCGTTCGTGTATCGCCAGTGGCAAAGCGCCATACGGAATCGATGCCGTGACAAACTGCACGGGTACGTGCGGCCGAAGTCTGTGCGAAACCTCCACGGCCACTTAGTCTCTACGGTATACTTACAAATGTCATCAGCGGAGAACTCGATGACAAACGCAGCGCCTGCGATCAGCATGCAGGAAAGGTCGTAGTTTACGCTGTTGTCATTTGTGATCGAATCGACATATCGATGAATTTCGATCTAAAAAAATGCATTAGCGATTCCACCTGGGAGTGATTACGAGAAGACAAATTTAGCACTGCTGTCACAATTGATAATAAAGAATAAATAACGTTGACCCGTTTCGTGTTTGGCGACGGATGGTACACCATCCATCTTCTCCCAGTGCAATCAGTGATGCCAAGTTCAGGGGTATTGGCTGAATGAAAGAAAGTAATCATGTAAAGAAATCGTATAATACGACGATTCGTTTAGAGTGCCGCGAATTGCGTTTCTAAAACACGTGATAACGCGATACCACGTACACAAGCAGTGGTGATTGCGGGGAGGCCATGCGTGCCACACGCTGTAATGATGGAGTACCACCAACACCGGTGTCATGCAGCGTGGTGAGTGAGGTCGACCAACATGAAATGTCTCGTTTACGTTGCGTGCGATCAGGAACATCAACATATAGAGATGAGCTTCGGATCGACATGCAGGGTCGCTTATAATAAATTCAATGATTATATAGGTAAAGGCCAATCAAATCAATGCGTAATCAATAATGGAGCTGCATATGATGACAGATATGTATATTTAATCAATGAATGACAAATGAAATTCCACGTTACATTCTTGCGGCTGAACGTATAAGAAGGCTGTTCCCCCAATGTCACCGAATTTGTGGGAAATATTCCGTTTCAATGGAATTACCGTATAATCGAATCCACTCTCTCCCAATCGCGGTGCGTGTGGAATAATAGTACAGGAAAGCCTAATAAGCCCACCTCATTCTGTATCAGCCTGTTTTTTCACGTTTACATCACACAGATGATCAATAGATTTTACATTCGGCAAGGAGCTAAATATAACAATGAGAGGAAGCGCCGCCATATCTGGCCCAAATTTGGGTTCGGCAGAGACCCTGGAACAGATTAGTGTTCTATTGTCTCTGGGTTCGGTCTGCACAGGCGTTTCACCAGATTATGGTTCATAGATGGCGCCCTTGAGACGAACAGCACACAGCCAATCCGCTTCCTCTCCTTGTTATATTTATCTCCGTGACATTCGGCATAGCGTGTTAAATGTTTTTTTACGTATTATCGTCGAGAAGCAAGCGAGTTTATCACTCGGCAATTGCTGTTTTTGGCGATTCCTGCGAGTCATGCACGTAAATGACCCGCCATGCAGAAGAATCCATTTCCACCACCGACCTCATTCGACGCTTGATATCGGCGGGACGAACACGACCGACGACAACGTAACGAGCGTCGAGCGGCGGCACTCCTCGCGCCGCACAATCACGCGGATGGCTTCCCGCCACCGCGCGCATAACTAGCGGCCGCTCGAGAGAACAGGTGCGTCATCTTCAGCTGCCGCTAACGGCCGCTCGGCGCGTTATTGCGTCGCGACGCCAGGTGAGCGCTCGTTAGAGAGCGGCCGCTGATGGTGGGAGGCGATCTGCTCTCCGCGTGATGCTTCAGACGAGCATTATCTGTTAACGGCGTGAGTTGTCGGCGCCCGCGGCTCCGGGGCGACGCCAACGCCGCGTCGCGCCGTTTTATTAACGATCAACGAAAGTGCGCGTTTGAGTGCATAAGCGTCTCATTATGCGACCAGTTAAGGTGCGCATGGCGACTTAAACGCTGTTACCATGGAAACAGAAGCTGACAAAAGCGCAGTGGTCCGGCTAATTGGAACCGCTGTTGCGGACAGGTAATGCACACACACACATACACACGCACGCATGCACGCATGCACACACTCTCACACACACACACACACACACACACACACACACACACACACACACACGAACGCACGCATGCACGCATGCCCACACTCACTCTCTCTCACCCCCCC
>NW_014577062.1:233675-245727 GCF_000485595.1 Priapulus caudatus | reverse complement strand
CACACACACACACACACACACACACACACCCCCACACACACACATACACACACCCACACACACACACGAACCCCCGCATGCCCGCATCCCCCCCCCCCCCCTCCCTCCCCCCCCCCCCCTCCCCACCCCCACACACACACACGCAACACGCACCACGCCGATGCGCACGCACACAACGCACGCCACGCACGCACGCACGCACACAACACACACACGCACGCGATGAACGACACGGTTATCTATCTATCTATCTATCTATCTATCTATCTATCTATCTATCTATCTATCTATCTATCTATCTATCTATCTATCTATCTATCTATTTATTTATCTATCTATCTATCTATCTATCTATCTATCTATCTATCTATCTATCTATCTATTTATTTATCTATCTATCTATGTAACTATCAAACTGTCTATCTATCTATCTATTTATCTATCTATCTATCTATCTAGCTAGCTAGCTAGCTATCTATCAATCTATCTATTTATCATATACATATCTTTTTGATAATTTGTTGTCAGTGGCGCGTGCGTGCTGTAAGATTGCGTGTCGTAGAGTATTTGAACATATATAGTATTTGAACGGTATTCATGAGCTAATAGTGCGTGCATAAACATTACCACTTTAGTAATATTAGTAAATTCAATATGAAGACGGCTCAAGTGATCGCAAGAGTGTGCTCACAGCACGGCTAGACACCACCATTAGAACAAATGTTGTCATTTCACCTATCACAACCAGCATGAAAAAGGAGTCTCCGAGGATATGGATTTCACCGTAGAAGCTTTTTTTCCGAGGAAGCTCTGCAATCTAAAATACACAACCTAGCAGATCAAAGGCACATGTGCAAGGTACATGTAAGGTACGCCATGTAAACCTATGTAGTTAAAATTAACACACACACACACACCCTGGGGACACGCGCATTACAGTGGTCGTAACCGATGAATATTTCATATCGTCTTGGAATGCTGATTCTATACGGTTGTAATAGTATTATTGATTAACAAGAATTAATTTCACTAAAGTAGGCCTTACGTGAAATGTACTCTACATTAAAATAGATGTTGCTTGTGTGAGATGCATTAATCGAAGAGCAGACACAAATACAACCTTATCACTTGTAGTGTCACTACGATCAGATGAATTAGGGGGTTCAGTAGATACCCTTAGCGAGATCTTATCATTTGCAATTGTATTGTTTATCTAAATGGTGATTAACTAATGTAAACACAATAACAAACAACTGGTATGTGTTACCGGCGATCTTGTATACCAGCGATTTCGTATTGTATGTATAAGTAAAGGAGTAATCAAGTATTTGATGTTCCATGGGTTCCATCGATCCATGGAATATCATACACTTAATTACATATTATACAATGTTGCTTGTATAATAACATCGCCTGTAACGCATACAATTCATATACATCGGATTAACAAAACGATTGAGCAGTGATTACCTGCTGGGTATTCTCTGTGACATCATTAAAAACGAAGTCTAAATCAATTTATCTACGTAAGAAACTATGGCCGTTTTGGGTGCTCGATTAGATTAAATCTAATCTCCCAACCGACATGTCGAAATAGATAGGAAGGAAACGAGTGTCTTTTTGGATTGCACAATTTTATCATCGTCTAACCACTATAATCTATCTTAAGATCGAGATTTAGCGCAAAGCGGAAGTTATGTTGTAATCTTTACCAACGACACCATTTCGGTAACGTCTTGATTAGTGCGCTCTGATCACTTCCCTTTATTATACGCAGTAAGCTTTTTTGAACTTACCGACTTACTACCCACATACATAGCAGAGGCATAACCTATAAAGGCGACGTTCCAGCTCCGAAACATTGTGCAATGAATAACGCACAAATTTTACGCACATATTCCCAACGGATATCGACAAATTGTAGCAATACCGACGCTAATCGCGCATACGACAGTTCTATATTTCAACATTAATAACACTAAGTCACCGTCTCTGAAAGCAACCCGGCATTGTCGACAGTTCATGATCGGTGGATGCGACACATGCGAACTCTGCAAGCTTGCGAAGAGACGCAACGAATGCGACGGTGGCGACCAGAGAAATAATATAGGTAGACAGTGATATAGGTAAATAATATAGGTAGACAGTGATATAGGTAAATAATATAGGTAGACAGTGATATATGTAAATAACATAGGTAGACAGTTATATAGGTAAATAATATAGGTAGACAGTGATATAGGTAAATAATATAGGTAGACAGTGATATAGGTGAATAATATAGGTAGACAGTGATATAGGTAAATAATAAAGGTGTCTCTATTTTTTTTTCTATGGTGACGACAGTTCTAAGTGAAATGTCGTAAAATACTCGTAATAAGTAATCGTGTAGCTTGAGCGAACACAGATTCTGGAATTTGTTCGCATTTTGCACAACTTTACGTGTATTTGCGACGACATGGGAAAGGTACTGCTGCAGCATTGCTTCAATTAACACGGTTATCGGTTTGCCAATCTAGCAATTAGTTAAACAACACACAAGCTTAACGCTGGTGAGTTGTGGCGATATTTGCAGAGAATTTTGCATAATTACTGTAAAGACACTGCCACCATTTTATTAGGTCGTAATCAATGCTTTCTTGGCTGTTGCAGACATGAAGTGAAGTTAAGTACCAACGCGGCTTTGCGGTTATACGATTTATGTGTCCGTTTGTTTTTCATACGGGGCATGCGTGCACGCGCACAGGCACTTGGGACAGAGTCAGTAAAAACTGAAAATAATATGAACGCACATTCACAAATAGGCCTTACGTACTACCGTACCTCTCAATTACAGTTCCACTGTTGTGTCACTGTATATCAACTTTCCTTCATAAAAGTAACGCCGAACGCTCCCGCACTCGCCGCTGCGGGTGTGCTGTGTCGCCATGATAATAATATATAAAGCTTATATATATTATTATCATGGCGACACAGCACACTCGCAGCGGCGAGTGCGGGAGCGTTCGGTGTTAGTTATTATGAAAGAAAGTTGATATACAGTGACACAACAGTGGAACTGTAATTGAGAGGTACGGTAGTACGTAAGGCCTATTTGTGAATGTGCGTTCATATTATTTTCAGTTTTTACTGACTCTGTCCCAAGTGCCTGTGTGCACGCGCGTGTGTTCGGTGTGGATTAAGTAAGTGACTGAGTGAGCGAGAGAATGAGCGGAAGAGCGAGTGAGTAGGTAAGCGCGTGAGCGAGTGAATGTTTCATTCAATCAGTGGGTTAATGAGCAAATTGGCCAATAAGTCACCAGGGGCATGCGCCACTTACTCGATTATTGGTCGAATTCGCGGTGACCTACCTGCCCAGCAGGTGAAGTTGCGCTCATATAGGGAGACAGCTCGAAGATGCGACACTCATTTGCGCACTATACGCGTTTCCGTTGTCATGGAAACCCACACGTATTACTCCCACCGACGTAATTAGGGAAAGATGTCGCGCACGTCAGTCGATTACCTACGAACGCGGGATCAGTGCTAGGCGCCTATTTGCCAGTATTTGCCTTTGTGGGCCTGTATTTAGCAAGATTATTATTAATTCGCCTGTATCTTGTTGCAACCATGTGTAGTTCACTATATTCGTCTCCTCTCTGCGAAATACACGTACATTTATTTCTAATGTTTATCTGTATTTACCTGCTTCTATGGGGCAGGGAAGTAATTAGATTAGACAGGGATTACGTTCCACAAATAGAAATGCAATCATGCGTGACATTTAGCAAGTTTAATTTGACGTCCGCATTACGATGTACATAGAAATTACCATTTGTGATTGGTTTAGTTTGATTCCACGTAGATGAAGGACAAGAAAATATTTATGTATAGATAATTGCTCACGCTATCGCATACAGGAACTAACGCACACTCGCGCACTCACAATCGTACGCACGCACGCACAACGGCACGCATGCATACACGCACACACGCGTTGACGCACACGTATGCTCTCACGCACGCGATCATTACCAATGATTAGCTCTACCACTACGTATGTCGCTACATGTTCCTCTACACGCACCGCTACACGTGCGGCTATGTGTAGCGGTACATATGTCGCTAGGTGCGTCGCTACGTGTACCGCTACGCGTGCAGCTACGTGCACCGCTACACGTACCGCTACGTGTACCGCTACGCGTGCAGCTACGTGCACCGCTACACGTACCGCTACGCGTGCGGCTATGTGTAGCGGTACGTGTGTCGCTACGTGTTCCGCTACTCGTACCGCTACGCGTGAGGCTATGTGTAGCGGTGCGTATGGCGCTACGTGTTCCGCTACACGTACCGCTACACGTGCGGCTATGTGTAGCGGTACGTATGTCGCTACGTGTTCCGCTACATGTACCGCTACACGTGCGGCTATGTGTAGCGGTACGTATGTCGCTACGTGTTCTGCTACATGTACCGCTACACGTGCGGCTTGTGTAGCGGTACGTATGTCGCTACGTGTTCCACTACACGTGCCGCTACACGTGCGGCTATGTATAGCGGTACGTATGTCGCTACGTGTTCCGCTACACGTGCGGCTATTTGTAGCGGTACGTATGACGCTACGTGCACCGCTACACGTACCGCTACACGTGCGACTATGTGTTGCGGTACGTATGCCGCTACGTGTTCCGCTACACGTTCCGCTACGATTGCCGCTACATACGTCGCTACGTGTACCGCTACGTGTACCGCTACGTGTACCGCTACGTGTACCGCTACGTGTACCGCTACGCGTGCGGCTATGTGTAGCAGTTACGCGGGTGGGTGCGCGTGTGCCTATGCGTACCGCCGCTACGCATACAGGTAACTATTACCTCACCGACGAGGTATCAGCTGACACGTGTGCATACCTTACATCCACCGCACCGCACCAGTTTCTGCATATTCTAATATATATATATATATTTATAATATATATATGCGTATATTAAGATGCCGCGTACACCCGCAAAATGGCACATTTCTGTAATTTACGTCTAGTATCGTATATGTACACATATCATGCGACTTCGCACTATAAATAATTGAACGCGCTACCGTCAACAACGACAGAAGTAGTTGCGCGCGCGCTGAGATTGGAATCTGCGTGCGGAGCACAGATCGGACGCGCATGTCATTCTAATAGACATTGCCGTCGCTGAACATTATTTATACGTTTATCTATTATTTTCATCGTTCTGCTTCTTCTGTTTCCATGGTGAGCGTTCGGTAGACGGAAGCAGGCATCCGTACGCTCTCATCTCGACACCTGCGAGCTCAGCACCTCGCTCGCGAACTCTACGCAACGCTGCGACTTTGATCACACGATGAATATGAATCTGATGCTGAATTATGGTATCCGAGAAGGACATGCAAGTTATACCAAAAAAATATAGACAAACTCGCATGGCTTGTGTCGAAATTCTATGTTCACGTTGCTCCGGAAAGGGTATCTCATCTTTTGCCAGTTGTCTTCTGATGCTACATGAAACAATTCATTAAGGAAACGATTTTGCGCTTAAGACGTGAATGAGCGCGTGACAGGTCCAACTTCTGACAAATTTCGGCGAATTCCCTATTCATGCAATAGCATCCTGAATCTCCCGCAAGGGGATTCCTATTTTCCCGCGTAATGCGGCGGTTCTGGCGGTTTTCGTTGTTTCTATGAATGTATCGCTGGCCACCAGACAAGAAACGCGTGAATACTTTAATGCAATCAAGAGTGCGCCGGGACGTTACGCCTGAACAAACATCAACTTAATCGCATCAGGACTGCGAGTGACGCCAGTATGGCAATCACGCGACGGGCTTTTCCGACAAAACAGCAGAAGCGTGCCGAAAACTAGTATAGCAGCCGCGTTTACCCGAGGGATATAAATCAGCACCTTTCCTCACGGTTTTCAGCCGGCTGCGAATTAGCTGCTCCGATCCGAGGCGTAATCAGGCATATTCTCGAAAACACGCGGGCGCGTGCGTCATCTATACATACTACTACATACTATAGTACATCCACCACGCCATGCATGACCCATCTGCGCGCGTGCCACTTAAATCGCGGCCCGATTTGAATGTTTAATTTTCAAGCTGCGTTATAGTGACGTAAACGCGCCCAACCTGTTCGCGATTTCCCTGCGATGGTTTCATCGATAAAGAGCACGTCGTAATAAACATTACGATCAGCGTCTATGATAATATCAGGGGTTAATATTGACAAAATTTGACATTATTAACTCCTGATAATATCTATATTATATTAGCTAGGTATAAAAGCACTTACCTAGAATGAACTGTTCAGGCGGCTCACCATGAGCTACAATTCCTCACTGCGTAAATTTCACACTGTACACTCGATCGTGTGATATATCCTGATAAGAAAGAGATCACAATAAATAAATAAATAAATAAATGTATTTATTTAATAATTTGCTTATATTTTAAGGAAGAACGCACTATTATCCGAACGATCACAGTGCAGTGCAGTGCAGTGCACAAGCGCAGAAGCACGCGGCGTCTTCGTGTGGCTGTGCGTTGGGCAGGCCAGTAGCGCCGTCGTGTGTGCACGTGTTTACCTGTGATGATGTGCTCCGATAGTCCGCCGCGAGGCGGAGCCGATGCGAGCAGACGACAGCGCGCTTGCGGCTGTTGCAAAGCAGCCGTCAGCAGCTCGCGTGCGTGCGTGTCGTCGCCGTGCCCCTGCACATCCGCGCCGCGCAGCTTCGGTGTCGCCAATCGCTGCACGGAGTTCCGGTCAGCGGGCAGGACTATGCAGTGACCACGCGCTGTAGCTTACACGAAGCATCCGATATCGTCGCTTCTAACGCGCATGAGTCGTATTGAGTCAGCAGCGCGTTGCTCGGCACGGCTCGTGCGATAAAAATATGACAAAGGTTGAAAAATAGCGACCTGTCTAAAAGTAGGCGAGCTTTGTTGTTATGAAATGATCGATGTGCGGGGTCGTGCTCGCAGTGCTTCAAAGCTCATACGATTCTCTTACGCAGGCGTACAGTGACTCAATGAATGGCTAACTTACTCACTCGCTCACTCGCTCGTTCGTTCTTCCACACGCCAGCTCATCCGCCCGTTCGCTCGCTCGATCAGTCAGTCAGTCGGTCGGTCGGTCAGTCACTCATCCTTCACTCACTCACTCACTCACTCACTCACTCACTCACTCACTCACTCACTCACTCACTCACTGACTTACTCACTCACTTACTCACTCACTCACTCACTCACTCACTCACTCACTCACTCACTCACTCACTCACTTACTCACTCACTCACTCACTCACTCACTCACTCACTCACTCACTCACTCACTCACTCACTCACTCACTCACTCACTAGCCTTGTAGCTCGCTGCTCGTTTGATTAGGAAATTAACTGCTTTTACCTGTTAAATTAACTTGAAAATTTAGGAAATCATGAGCGGGTCTTCAACATTTTCTTACGTCTGCAGAGGGATTTATCGTTAGCAACGCTGTGCGGCGTCAAGGGTGACAGGTAGCGTAAACAACAGTGCATGGCGTCAATAGTGTTTCGTAGTGTCAGCATTATTTATAGTATGTAGCGTCATTAGTGGTACGTAGCGTCAGCAGCGGTCTATAGTATGTAGCGTCAATAGCCGTAGGTAGCGTCAGCATTAGTCTATAATCTGTAGCGTTATTGGCGGTATGACGATTGTGACGGCAGCAGCGGGCTGTGACGTCAACATCATGATGTGGCGTCATCAGCAGTTATTAGTGTCATCAGCAGTTATTAGCGTCAGCGGCAGTTATTAGCGTCAACAGCATGCTGTCGCGTCAGCGGCAGTTATTAGCGTCAGCAGCATGCTGTCGCGTCAGCAGCAAACCGTGACGTCATTAGTATCTTGTGACGTCAGCAGCAGTTATTAGCGTCAGCAGCATGCTGTAACGTCAGCAACAAGCTGTGACGTCATTAGCAGCATGTGACGTCAGCAGCATGCTGTTGCGTCAGCAATAAGCTATGGCGTATGCAACAAGCTGTGACATCATTAGTAACATTTGTTAGTGTCAGCAGCAGTTTAAAACATCATTAGCAGCACGTATTGTCAGCAGCAGTCTATATTATATAGTCAGGCTAGTTTTTAGCGTTCTTACGTAAGTTAACAGCAGTTTGTAACGTCGGCGGCAGCCGGTAGCGACAAGCACAGCAACGTCCAGCATAGCTCTATTTCGTCGTCACACGTTTAGTTGCTGTCCGAATCATGCTTCTCTCTCATCTCCTTGCTACTGACTAGATACTTATACTTATACTACTAGACTGCTTAGGACTGCGTACCTAAATCCGCGATCCTAACATCACCATCCACGTGAAGCAGACTGCCGAAGCAGCGACGCATGAAGCTAGACGCTGACGATATCACTTAGCCCATTACGCCCGCGGCGCGCAATCTCAAGAAAGAAGCTGCGCATAGTGGTGGGCGTGAGGAGGCGGCTATTACACGCGCAGAGCGCGCAAATCGCCAGGTCTCTCCGCTAGTGACGTCATCGGTAACGTTTTGAAGCGAAGTTCCTTTTACATCTAGTCGCACCATTATACTTCCGTCGCCTTCTGATCGGTTAGAGAGAAAGCAAGAGCGAGAGCGAGAGAGAGGAGAGAGAGATGAAGAGAGGATGAGAGCGCCGTGAGAAAGGAGGAGAGAGAGAGGTGGCGAGCGAGCGAGAGAGAGAGCGAGAGTAAAAGAGCTCGCTCTTACGCGCGCTCTCTCTCTCTCTCTCTCTTTCTCCTCTCTCTCGTTCTTCTCTCTCTCTCTCTCCTTCTCTCTCTCTACTCTCTCTCTCTCTCTCTCTCTCTCTCTTTCTCTCTCTCTCCTTCTCTTTTTTCTCTCTCTTTTCTCTCTCTCCTTCTTCTCTCTTTCTCTCTCTCTCTCGTCTCCTCTCTCTCTCTCTCTCTCTTCTCTCTCTCTCTCTCTCTCTCTCTCTTCTCTCTCTCTCTCTGTCTTTCTATCTCGCTCGCGCTCTCTCTCTCTCACTCTTACTCTCACTCTCTCTGTCTCGTCCTCTCCCACTCCCTCTCTCTATATTTCCCCTCTCTCCTTCTCCCTCTTTTCTTTACTATCTTTTTCTCTCTCTCTCTCTCTCTCTCTCCCTCTTTCTGTTATTCTCTCTCTTCGTACTATGCCGCTTCTATGGCGACGCGGGCATCTAACGCCGTCATAATTATTTGCGATTAGGATAATAGTTGTAGCTATGTGATATCTGTCGCCCATCGATCTTCGGAAGATGAGATGGGAGGAGAGAGAGATGTTCGGCGATTTATCTCAATCGATTAAGTCTTAATTCTTAATGATGATCACACGTCTTACCGACAGCACTCCGCTGTATCCACCAGCAGGTATAGAGCTAATGCGCCAGCACACCCATCTTCAGTAGAAATATTAATAATGTAAAACGCCACGCATACTGCCTTGAAACTAGTGTGGAATTTCGCTGTAATTGTGATTCCATGATGTGACGTCATCTTATTATTTCCACAAATCTGCAGACACTCCCTTCATCTTCGCCTGTCCTTGACTATCTACGCACATTTTTTGTGAAATAAAAACAACGTGAAAACTCCTAATCCATTATCTGGTTTATTACTAACAGCAAACCACGTACTCTATGCGCGAATAAATTCATGCAAGGTAGGCGGGTTCCCTCCCACTGATTGACGATAAATTTCTCCCAGAAGATATAGCGAAAATATCCAAGCAATTATTGGCTTAAAGTATAAGAAGCGCAAGATAAATACTCGTTTGAATTTTGTGTTTTACTTTGCGCTTTTTTTAATCTGGCGCATTTAGAATCTCTAAAACCTATGGCAACTCTTAGAGCTCATGAACCCATGGCCTCATCATTAGAGATATTTCATTAGCTTCATCTAAGGAACGGAATATCGTGGTCAAGGTAAAAATGTCAACCATGACGTCAACGTTCGGTATCTGGATAGTTTGTACGATATTCGGGTCTGCATGTTTGTGTGTGTTGCGTCCGTGTAATGCGTAAAAGTGCACCGAGTCCGGTGCCATGCTCGAGGGCTGGTTGCGTCGGCAGTGGCGTGCTGTTGGCGTGCGCCCCCCCCCGCCCCTCCCCCCCCCCCCCCCCTCCCCCCCCCCTGCTTGTTAATACTGCCGCCTGGATAAAGCGTTTAATGGTGCGTTTTAGGCTGCACGTGCGTGTGCTTGGTGGTTGGTGCATATGTGCTTGCGCACAATACGCACGTAAATCATGGATGCACATTATCTACCACACCTTAAGGACACTCGGATTCCTTCGCCTAATTCACATTGGACGCTGCGCGAAGTGATATTAACGGATCTATTTAGCGTGGCGTAAATGAACCACTCGTCAGCACAGTGACAGCCTAGCCGATTTCGTTACTGCGAGTAAGTGCTTTGTCGCCAAAAACTATTTTCGGCGCATGGAACACAGATGCGCACAGATTAATCTTATCAGCACCGTATTTATAGGGTATTGCATCGCAACGCTACTTACGACGGATTTTATGTCATACGAGTGATGCGAGGGGGGTGGATTATATTTCCACAATGCTCAGCGAAATCTACTATTCACGAAAGCAGCCATGTAATAACACCAATTTATTGTAGAGATCCAGTTAAGGGCTGTTCCTCCGTCTAATTTATGAGAAAGGGCATTTACTAACCTGCGCTATCTATCTATCTATCTATCTATCTATCTATCTAATCTATCTGTCTGTTCTGTCTGCTCTGTTTGTCTCGCCTGCGCTGTCTGTCTGCCTAGTGTATCTATCTATCTTTTTTTGTTTGTTCTTTCTTTCTTTCTATCTATTTTATTTATCTATCTTTCTAATCGTACTCTACCTATCTATTATATCGTATCTATCTATCTATCTATCTATCTATCCTTACTCTATCTATCTATCTATCTATCGTATCTATCGTATCTATCTATCTATCTGTCTGTCTATCATTTCTACTCTCTCCTATCCATCTATCTACTGTATTCTAACTACTATCCATCTATCTCTCCATTCTACTATCTCTGTCTACTACTTACCTACCTACGCTACTACTACCTACCTACGCTGGCCTGCTGCCTGCCTACCTACGACCGACCGACGACGACGACGACCGAACCGACCGGACCGGACCGACGACCCGATCGACACGACCGACGATCCGAGCGACCGACCGACGACCGACCGACGACCGACGACCGACCGACGAACCGGACGCGACCGAGCTCCGACCGACCGACGCGACGACGACCGACCGCGACGACCGCGAGCGACCGACCGCGACCGACGAGCGACCGGCGACGACGACCGACGACCCCGAACCGAGCCGACCGACGACGCACCGACCGAGCCGCACCGGAACGACCGCGCGACTGCGACCGCATCCGACCGAGCCGCGGCCGACCGACACCGGACCGACCCGACCGACCGACCTACCTACCCTACCTACCTACGCTACCTACGCTGACTATGGCATTGGCCTGTCTGTCTGGTCTATGTATCTGATCTATCATCTTCTACTCTATATCTTAATATCTATATCTGTTATATATATAATAATCTTACTATGTCTTATATATAATATATATATACTTATATATGAATATATTGGTTTTGAACAGATCTCTTGTGGCCGCTTTGCATCGAACGGTTACAGCCCAAGATTTGCGTCTAGTCGCGACATTGATCGGCCCAGCTTTCTTTCTAGCATCCTCTCAGCCTCTCACATAGAAATGAAATTATGAGATGGCCGCCGGTGGCATGCGAAATGTCCTGCCGTACAGGCCTACCGCATCTTTACTCGTCCGTCAATTAAACGCGTCTTAGCTGATCGAATCGATTTATCGCTGACAGCACGAGTAATCTGCGGGGACGCGTGACCTGTCCAGCGATTTGTCAGACAGAAGAGTAAGGAAGACGCGCACAAAGAGAGGCGATCTGTGAGCGAGACGAGAGAGAGAGAGAAGAAGAGGAGAGGATGAGAGAGGAGAGAGGCACTAGAGATGAAACGATGAGCCGAGGAGAGAGATGAGAGGAA
>NW_014577062.1:227043-232505 GCF_000485595.1 Priapulus caudatus | reverse complement strand
CTAAAATCTCAGTTATTCTATATTTTGGCGACAATCTGCCGCAGATATGTAGGCAATATGAATTGTTGCAAGAACACGGTTTTACAATAATCAACCGTTGCATTTATATTTGTATTTATATATTTATTATTTTCCTTTATATTTATATTATATATTTATATATTTATATATATAAACAGTCAACTTCTATTTCTTCAATCTGCAATTCCTGCAATTTATTATATCGTAATCATGACGAATACACAGCGCCGTTATGCGGGCTTACTGTGATAATTTATGGAGATGATTTTTGGATAAACAGATAATACCGTATATATGATAAACGCTAAATCTGTTCCCAATTGACCCACTGCGAGAGGCCATATGCAATGTAGATGTAGATCACTTATATAATGTCTATATTCAGATAGCTAAATTTACATAAGTAGAACCCTAATTCATATTCAGTAACTGTTCCCGTACTGCGCGCAACATAGACCGTGTAATTATAAATTTTATTTTCAAATGCAATAGGCCTACAAGGATGCACTTGGAGTGCATCCTTACACGTGGCGACGATTTTAAAAAGACGATATTAAGGTTTCTTAGTGTAATAAAGTCGTATCAGCGAGACATGGAAATCGTAATGTTATTTTTAGATGTAACGTTTCTTATAAGTAACATGCAAACTCTAATCGTACAGAAGGCGCAAGTATACATAAAGATGACGGTGTTGTTGTTCTATAGGGTGTGCACTTGTTTAACATGGTAACTAATCCAGTAGATCGGTCGGCTACCTTTTGTAAAGCAACGCAAAACATTGAAATCGACCAAAATGTCTGTGAAATACTATCTCCCCCCCCCCCTTACTACCACCATTACCACCCACCACCACCACCCGGACAACAACAACAACAACAACAACAACAACAACAACAATGTCATACATCTTCCCCTGACGTCATCACGTACGGGATGTCACACAAACTCACGGGAAAATATTCTTTCACGATATCATATCTGATTACATATTTGCTACACCTACGTCAAGCACAATATCCCACTTACATGGAAATTGTGTTTGCTACAGCGACTACTACTTTAAGTATAGAACATATTGTGACGATAAGGTAGCTAATCCTCCAAGTTTTATTACTCTACACTATTAAACGAACGTCCACAAAATAGCATCAGATTTAATAGATCAACATTCAGCCGGAAATACTGCTCTCGCCGAATACGACAACACTACGGCTATGATGCGATGTAAAAAGGATTTGGATTATTTTAAAACAACTTTTGCACGACAGTATCGGATGTTGCACGCATACGGCACTAAATCATATCGAAATTATTCTTCTAAAAACCGCCACGGCTCTCCCCGGCCACGTCCCAACATAGATTTCTGCCTGAATGAGTGCAGGGGAGGGATGAAAATGACCGCCAGGGAAGTCGTGCGATATTTCGGCTGAAGCCAACCAACCGACCGCTCTAGGACGAATGTCCTGGTCGTCGACCCACAGCTGACCCCCGGCAGGCATCGGAAACGTCGATAAAATTATTTAAAAACACATCGCGGGTGACGGTAGGCATCTCTCATCATGCCGCAACATTGGATAAGCTGACTAACCGGCTGACGGTCTGGTCTGGACTATAAACGATGAGCCGCTAAATTACGCACGAGCGCCCTCGCTAGAGATCAAACTAGTACAGGTAATATTATGTACAGAAAAAAAAAACATAATAAAACAAACACACACGCACAACACAAACACACGCACAACACAACACACGCACGCACGCACGCACGCACGCACGCACGAACGCACGCACGCACGCACGCACCGATCGTCGGACAAGACGTGCTCAGAGCAGCCGGAACTCACGAACCCACAACCGGCTATACGTGATGTCTAGAAGTAATACAATAACCTAACACAGAATAGTTCCTGCTAAGTACGAACGAACTCGACTCTCTCACCCCCCACCCCCCACAACCCACACCCCACACCCACCCAGTTGTCTGCCAACCAACCCTGCCTGATCCCTAGCACCAAACCCCTCCAATTTTCTTGCTACGGTTCTTGCTCGTTCCGCCAACCCTTCCTGTTCTCTACCATCAGTCACTCCTTATCACTTCCACCAACACTTCTGAGCCACCAACCCACTCCTTTCTAAGAATATCGCCCGCAATTTCAAGTACAAGTAAATCCTAGACAATTGTGATGAGCCCCTCGCGAAACCCACTGGCTATAGTCTGCTCTGCTGCTGCTCTGTTCCCTGAACAATTACTGCACATGGATTCACACTCGCCACTGGCAAAGGCTATGCCGCAAATCTTGTTGAGAACTCGAAACCAGTTGTGTGCAATTGACTGAAGAGATAATCAGCACTTATTAGGATTATAGGATTCGGACGCGAGGATTCTAATCTTGCATCTCCTCCTAGCTCGGTCTCCTTTCTTTCCATTCTTCCACTCTCAACTTAGCAGTGTTCTGACGACTAAGCCCTGACGGGCACACACTGGGATACATTTCAGCGAGTGATAAAGGGTTGATGGAAATTTAACAGTTGACAAGGAGTTAGTGAGGGTTGTGAAACTAAAGGTGAAGAGGTGACAGAGATTTGCTAAAAGCCTCAACAAGAGGTTGATAAGCCATTGATAACGGGGTATACAATAATTTAGAAGGCCCCTGTATCTACACCAGGCGTTGACAATGATTTAGTAAGGGATTGAAAAGTCAAACATGAAGCGTTTACAAATACTTGCAATAGATTCGACAATAGAATTGCCATGGAATTGACAAGATAATAATGAAGTATAAAGGTTAATAGAGATTTATCAACAGGTGCCAGTATTTTTGCAAATATTTCTTATGTTGCTCGCTATGCGTAGCTTATACATTCACGAATTATGAAAGACTGCACCGTGGCATGTGGTAACTGGATAAAATCAGCTGTGGAGTGATTGTGTGCGTGTCGTGAACAAAAAACAGCAAGGGGATTAGGGACTTTGTTATCGGCCATTTTGCAGCTGGCATTTTTTTGTCAGATTAGTAGGAGGAAAGACAGAAAGACGCTAATGAGCCCAATTATCATTAGCTCGCAAATGGTCGCCATTTACCGTTATCCCACCCCTTCACGCCCGGAGCTGAATGACGCGCAGCACCATCAGCGAATGTTTCAGCTTGGTCCAGTGCAGCATCAGCCGGCAATTCATCACACACAACCGCCGACGCGCGGTGACGCGCCGACATGACGCGTTGTCCTCGATCGTGCGGGCACCCTCAGGTGGCCACGCTCGGCTCGGCGGGGTGAGCCTCGGCGTCGAGGTCAGCGATCAGCTTGTAGTAGCGCGCGACGGTCGTGTCGATCGTCTGCGTCGAGTATTTGCACTTGTCCGATGCGCACGTGCACGTGAAGTGCTTGTATTTGATGATCCAGAACTTGTCACCGTAGTCGAACCTGTAGAGGACAGAGCGAGAGAGCGTGTGAAAAGAGCGAAATCAAACAACGTGCACGAGATGCTCGTGATGCACAGGCTGTTGTCACATTATTGACCGCACACACGCGCGTCTTTCTCTCTCTCTATGCCGTCTATGGGACGCCGTCTAAGCCGTCATAATTATTGCGATTAGATTAATAGTTGTAGTGGATATTGTCGCCAACATCTCGGGAGAGAGAGGGAGAGAGAGAGAGATGTTGGCGATATTATCCAATCGATTAATCTAATCTTAATGATGATCACCGCTTACCACCACCACTCCCTGATCACCCAGCAGGTATAGAGCTAATGCAGCACACCCATCTTCAGAGAAACTATTAATAATGTAAACGCACCATACTGCCTTGACAACTAGTTGAATTCCGTACCTTGTTGAGTCCATGATGTACTGCATTTATTATTTCCACAAACTGCAGACACTTTCATCTTCGCCGTTTGACTATCTACGACCATTTTTGTGAAATAAAACAACGTGAAAATCTAATTCCATATATCTGGTTTATTACAACAGCAAACCACGTACTCATGCGCGAATAAATTCAATGAAGGGAGGCGGGTTCCCTCCCAATCTATTGACGAAATTCTCCCAGAAGATAATAGCGAAAATATCCAAGCAATTTTGGTAAAGTATAAAGCAAGATAATACGATTGAATTTTGTGTTTTACTTTGCGCTTTTATCTGGCGCATTTAGAATTCTAGAACTATGGCAACTCTAGAGCTATGAACCATGGCCTATTAGAGATATTTCTAGCTTCATCTAAGGAAAGGAATACGTGGTCAAGGTAAAAATGTCAACATGACGTCAACGTTCCGGTATCTGGATAGTTTGATACATATTCGGGTCTGCATGTTTGTGTGTGTGCGTGTGTATGCGTAAAAGTGCACGAGTCGGTGTGTGCGTGCGTGCGTGCGTGCGTGCGTGCTTGTTTATCTGCCCGCCTGGATAAGCGTTTAAGTGCGTTTTAGGTGCACGTGCGTGTGCTTGTGCGTGTGCATATGTGCTTGCGCACATACGCACGTAAATATGGATGCACATTATCTACCACACTTAGGACACTCGGATTCCTCGCCTAATTCACTTGGACGCTGCGCGGAGTGATATTAACGGATCTATTTAGGTGGCGTAAATGAACCACTCAGTCAGCACAGTGACAGTAGCGATTCGTTACGCCGAGTAAGTGCTTTGTCGCAAACTATTTTCGCGCATGGAACACAGATGCGCACGATTTCTATCAGCCACGTATTTATAGGTTATTGCACGCAAGCTACTTACGACGGATTTTATTCACGAGTGATGCGAGTGGTTATATTTTCCACAATTGCTCCAGCGAAATCTATATTCACAAGCAGCCATGTAATAACACAATTATTGTAGAGATCCAGTAGGGCTGTTCTCCGTCTAATTATAGAGAAAGGAGCATTACTAACCGCGCTATCTATCTATCTATCTATCTATCTATCTATCTATCTGTCTGTCTGTCTGTCTGTTTGTCTGCCTGTGTCTGTCTGCCTATGTATCTATCTATCTTTTTTTGTTTGTTCTTTCTTTCTTTCTATCTATTTATTTATCTATCTTTCTATCTATCTACCTATCTATTTATCTATCTATCTATCTATCTATCTATCTATCTATCTATCTATCTATCTATCTATCTATCTATCTATCTATCTATCTATCTATCTATCTGTCTGTCTATCTTTCTATCTATCTATCCATCTATCTATGTATCTAACTATCTATCCATCTATCTCTCCATCTATCTATCTCTGTCTACCTACTTACCTACCTACCTACTTACCTACCTACCTACCTGCCTGCCTGCCTGCCTACCTACCGACCGACCGACCGACCGACCGACCGACCGACCGACCGACCGACCGACCGACCGACCGACCGACCGACCGACCGACCGACCGACCGACCGACCGACCGACCGACCGACCGACCGACCGACCGACCGACGACCGACCGACCGA
>NW_014577062.1:215479-220282 GCF_000485595.1 Priapulus caudatus | reverse complement strand
TCATCACCCACCTTCTCCAACTCCTCATCACCCACCTTCTCCAACCCTTCATCACCCACCTTCTCCAACTCCTCATCACCCACCTTCTCCAACCCTTCATCACCCACCTTCTCCAACTCCTCATCACCCACCTTCTCCAACCCTTCATCACCCACCTTCTCCAACTCCTCATCACCCACCTTCTCCAACTCCTCATCACCCACCACCCTCTATTCTTCGTCACCCCCACCACCCCACTCTTCGTCACCCCCACCACCCCACTCTTCGTCACCGCCACCTAACAGCAGATTCACACCAGGGAGGTCTCTCGTCACCATGCGGCTGACGGCAGACGTCGGCGGAATACTCCTTTCATGAGATGCTGCGATTTGCAAAGGCAAATTGGCGATGGCGCGTGATCACCATCGGCAACTCCCAGGTGCCGCTAGCGTGCACGGTCTGAACAGTTCCACAAATGATCCAGCAAAGAGTTTTGATCAAATTATCATCCTGATTGCCAGCTTCTCGGGTAGTAATGAATCGGTGGGAGTGGGTCCTAGGGGGGATACGTTATCACATATAAGGTTCATCTCGTGGTTGACTACTGGTGGCAGTTCAATAGAAATACCGATGGAAATCTCAAGACTTCGCTAATATCAATAGACATCGGATATTCTTCACATAGACTTCTATAATGTAAGCCTTCACATAATTATACACGGACTTCGCAGGTGGAGTTATCGAATGATGACAGAAATGGAAGTATTGTTCAGATACAGAAAATTCGATCAACCTAAAATCGCTAAACAGCATCATTTCCATTTGGATAGTGGGAGGAGCTTTCATCTCAATAATTAGTGTTGGGTCAAGTTTATTTCATTTTGAATTAAAACCGCTCACGCACTGCTATAGCCACACCCGGATGAATTTTCACCTCACTGCCATTCTGTTTACTTTTTATTGTTCCAACTTTCTCACCAGCAAATCCACATCCACTGTTGTGACTATCATGGAGAATAGACATATTTACTAACTTCGCGTAAGGTCCCTCTGCCCTACGCACAATTCCTCCCCATCTATTACAGAGAAAGTTGTGGTAAGAGGCAAACATTCGCCTTCCTGCGCCTAACAATATCATTTAATCTTGCTAAAAGCACTTGCGAAGTAATGCTTTTGTCCAGCAGATAAGTCTAAAAGCGTCAGAGCGGCATATGGTCTACAGCCTCATTGAATATATGTCGTGCATATCCGCATGCTATAGTAAAACGCGAGGCAGGATGACACAGTATGACAGTACCTATCCATGCATCACACGCACCACACTTGAATCTAGCAGTAGCAGAATAGCTGTCTAAGTATTAGCACAGTAGTTTGTTCTCGGCTGTTTTCCCGCTGTGTATTCACTTCCTTTCCTATATCCAATTTGTTCATTTTGATAATGCTTCTACCTTACATTGCTTGGTCCCTGGCGGAGAGCTAATGACATTTTCCGTCTCCAAACGAACCAAAAGATAATCATAGGCCTTCGTATTAATCAGTTAAATAGGTCAATTGCTACATTGCATGGAAATTGAGCATGGAAGTTCATAATAAGATAATTGGACCTGTAAAAATGTTAATTGCAATAGCAGTTTGTAGTTCTGAAACAGTATTGTTGAGAAACTAACGTGAAGTATGTCTGTAGTTGATATGACATAATTGCCAACTTTGGTACACGCCTGCATTTACCATATCAGTTTAAGTAAAAACATAACGTTTTCACATAAAAAGCACATTTTTTATATAGAGTTTCTATAGAAATGCCATTCCTTGTGTACTTTACAGGAACATAACAGGGAAAAAAGGAAAAACAATTAAAGTAAACAAAGTTCTCACGTGGAACTTCCCATAGATGGGGGAGGAAAACCTCACCATTTGTGAAGATATCTTCCCCTTATTTAAAACAAATCCTCACTCCAGGAACACAGCCATCCTACCTAGCCGGACATAAATTAACCCCCCCCCCCCCCGCACACACCCTACACCCTGCACTCCCTGTAAAATGTGACTGAATGCTTACCCTAGCTCTTCATAAGCTCTGATGTCGCGGCTCGCAAACAGGGCAATCCTCGGGAAGCGCAGGTCCTGATGGTCGACGAACACCTTGATCGGAACAACGTTCGGCTCGCACAGGTGGTTGATGAAGCGGGCCACGTTGCCATAGTAACGCGCATCAATGCAGTACGTCTCGCCTTCCTGCAAAAGGTCATCAACGAGGTGGTAAGTACGAGCGCGCTGCAGCCATGCCAGCGCGAAGCCATCAACAACAGTTTCTTCCAGGTAATTAGGCGCCAATGCTAGCGACTTTGGCAG
This sequence comes from Priapulus caudatus, assembly GCF_000485595.1. NCBI lineage: Eukaryota > Metazoa > Priapulida > Priapulimorpha > Priapulimorphida > Priapulidae > Priapulus > Priapulus caudatus. The sequence goes on along the minus strand of NW_014577062.1, from coordinate 217,951 downwards.
TAACCCAGGTGACCAGGTGATATACTGAAACAGCGGTGGTGGATGACCGAGTGCTACCAGTTAGGCAACGCATGCCTTAAAACTTTATTAGATGCATCACTCGTATGGAATATTACGTGACAAGACACTTCTCAGATAGTAAAGGTATTCTTGCAAAAACTGCCATGCCTAACGTGAAACAGCAAGGAAGGAACAAGGAAGCGCATGAACTTTGCGATTCTCACCTTGTTGTCAAGGTCGAACAAGTAGGAATCATCTTCTCTGGTGTCTGCCTCACTGTCAGTTATCACCTCACCGATGTATCTGTTAAGTAAAATGGAAACATGAGGAAATAGAGCACTCGGAGAGCACAGACCTCCGCCAAGGCAGCTGAATTCTCTCAATGTGAAATTTTTTATTAATTAATTATTTAAGTGGAAAAATTAATTAATTAATTAATTAATTAAATAATTTATTGGATCCGGATTAGTGCGAGCGTGCAGGTGGGGGAGGACTGTGGTTGCCCCTTAGCCTGTGGTTGCGTGTTTGTAAGTCTACAGCCAGCGCACCTAGCGGAAGTGAACTGAAACGTGCATGTTAACAAACCCACAAACCCACAAACACACAAACCAACACTCAAACACACGCCGGTGAAAACATAACCCCCGCCAAGCCCCTGGCGGAGGTAAAAAGCTATGATCACGTGCGAGCAGTCTGATTAACGAAGAGGACTGCACAGCAATCAAACCTGAGAAGCCACTTTTAGTTGAAATCTGAAATCGCAACGTCATACACAACACACAAACACAGAGACAGACACACGTACGCTTACACGCATGCATACGAGAGAGAGAGAGAAAGAAAGAGAGAGAGAGAGAGAGAGAGAGGGAGAAAGAGAGGGAGAAAGAGATAGAGAGAGAGAGGGAGAAAGAGAGAGAGGTTGAGAGAGAGACAGAGACAGGGACAAAGGCAGGGACAACGACAAAGGCAGAGGCAGAGAGAGTGCGTGCGCGTTCCTACCCCAAATGCCTTGTAGCTGTAACTGGCCGTCACTATCTGCCCGGCTATAATCAATTTCATTTGGAAAATGCTCAATCTATCCGTGCTGAAAAACACGTTAATCAGTGCAGACAGAACCTTATCTGCAGTATGTGCGAGGGTGTGACCAGCAGTTGCACCTCCGTACGGCAACGTTCAGTGTCTGTCATTGCAGTTCGGTACGGTAGGTGTATGGTGAAATTTCACCAATAGACAGCTTTAGCTTAGCTTAGATTAGCTTAGCAGCTGCAAACCACCCAGGAACGGCACACGTGCCACGTATTGGGTGTGTGGTAATACTTGGGATATGCACGTCTTCAAAATTGCCACTTATACTTGCAACGTCTTGGCACTACAAACACATTCATTATTACCTACATCTATGTGATATTCTAGTGTAAAATTCGAGTAAATAAACGGCTAGAACTCAAAATGTCAAGAACAGTCAAAGAAACCGTCTATTTAAACAACTAAACGTGCACGCGCAGAATTTTACATTAATTCCAGGTATTAATGCTTTAATCTAAATGCTCACACCACCCGCTTAAACGCGCCTCGGTTCGACAAGCAAGCGGTCTGATAATGCGCATAGGCTGTTACTGAGCTGTTTGAAGATACACTATGTTTAAAAGATAGAGCTACTCGGCTATACGGGCATGTATGTAATAATTTCATTCCATTTACGCAAAATAAGAAAGATTTTCCTTTTGCGTTTTACAGATGTTTGGTGGGGTAAAACAATAGACAAATTATCGTCATACTGCTCAGTTTTGTTTTCATCTTCAATTGCGACTCGCTATATAAACACGTATTTAGCAGTAAACGCTGCGCGTATAATAGTTAAATAGGCTAATTAATTCCCAAGCCCTCGAAACCCTGATAATAAACACAGATATATACTGCAGAATAATCTCGCCTTTCGCCCTCTCCCCGCTAAAGCACCTCTACCTTGCTGCCTGATAACTATGGCTCCCGTGTTAATGCGGTTTACGTGTACCTTGCATGAGAGACAAATGCAATAAAGATGTACGCAGGCTCACTGATGAGCGATTAGGTTGCCGGCGGAAACAGCCAGACGGAGAAGACGGCATCTCTCGCAGGAGCAGATCTAGAGAGGATGCTGCTGCGCCCGAACCCCGGCGCATAGCTGCCTAGTTGCTACGGCATATACAAAGACGGCCGCAATCCGCTTAGCCTTCCCTGGATCTTTTAAAAGGTTGCCAGCAGAGCAGCAGTGAGACGAACCAGCAACCATCAGACGCTGCTGACAGAATATACGTCATCGAAACAAACTCCACGGATGGACAAATTAATCCTCGCCGGGCTTGTGACGTACGACCAGCGATAGGCGTTTGGGAATTAAAAGCGATGAATGTCGGAGTTTGTTTGCTAGTTCAGGCATCCCCCATATATATATATATATATATATATATATATATATATATATATATATAT
>NW_014577062.1:213322-215058 GCF_000485595.1 Priapulus caudatus | reverse complement strand
ATATATATATATATAAATGCCACACACGCATCCTTATACGGGAAGGAGGAAGCACAGCATTCTACCCAATACAGAGATAGGAAAGGAAGGTCTGCCACTTCATATGGGGGAAAGAAGCGCGGACCTGTCACGAAGAGAGAATGGCGGGGGAGCGTGCAATGCTTGCAGCAAGGTAAGCTCGCGCATCCTCGTGCCGTCGCCATGGCGATGGCTACGGACGGTGCGCGCGATATTCGTCTGGCCGTGACGATTCCCTGCCGCCGTAAACGGCCGGGCGTTCCTATAAACCAACGCACAATCAATTCCGCACAATTACGTCCGGGCTTTACATAAGTGAAAATGTATGGGGAAGGGGTGCGGTTACCATTGAAGCGAGAGTGCACCGGTAGCGGCAAATACTATTCGAATAGATTTCAAACTAATGCTCTCGAAATATCGACCAAATTGTACAGATGAGAAACTAGAAATAACCGTTGCCAATAAAATATTAATGTCACGCGGCAGCCGATATGGGGCATGGCGCGTACGCACTTCCCAACGTGGCACTGCAAAAGCAACAACAACAGATCTATTTATAACAGAAGTTATTTTTATCTCTCGCATCATCACAAACGCACACATCTACGTTGGTATTGTTCATGGGGGTTGAGTATAACTCTGGTTATACTAAGCTTCTAATCTAATGCATCTAAAACGCACACATGTCCTCAAATCACTGAGCCTGTCTGGTTATAAGCACATGGAGCCCCTGGCCAAACCCGACCTCCCTCGAGAATCTATACAAGAAAAGGGAAATCAGCTCTATCGTGTTGTGGTGCCTGCCTGTCTATCTGTCTGCCTGTCTTCCTTCCCCGCATTATGTACCTGGTTGCCATGGAAACTGTTTCTCCGCAAAGATTGCGGCAATGTAGCGGTGTAATTTTCCCAACCAGTATATTCTCTCTCCACCTCAAAACATCTGCAATAGTTAAAGATTTACCAACAATCTATAAAACGTTTGTAAATTCTTGTAGAGCATTCTCAGGCAATTCACTGGAAATAGATGCAGTTCTAAGGAAAATTGCTAGTGAAAGAGAGAATGAGAGACAGGGAGAGAGTGAGTGAGTGAGTGAGTGAGACAGAAAAAAGAGGAGAAAGAGAATGCGAGAAAAAGAGACGTATACACGCCAATGCCAACTTACACGCATGTATGCACACGCACATATTCACATACGCACACGCACACGCACACGCACACGCACACGCACACGCACACGCACACGCACACGCACACGCACACGCACACGCACACGCACACGCACAGGTACGCGCGCACGCACATACACACGTACACACAGCCACAGACAGGTGCGCACAAACATCACACACGTACGCACAAGTGCAGTCCGGTTTCAGCCCTCCACGACTGCAGTCAGGTATCGACTCTCCGTCCAATAACCACCCCTCCGCCACCACAACCATGTATAACCCCTCTGTAACCACATCAAGGTACCACCCCTCCCCCGCCACAACCATGTATAACCCCTCTGTAACCACATCAAGGTACCACCCCTCTGTCGCCACAACCACGTATAACCCCTCTGTAACTACATCAAGGTACCACCCCTCCGCCGCCACAACCATGTATGACCTCTCTGTAACCACATCAAGGTACCACCCCTCTGTTGCCACAACCATGTATCACCCCTCTGTAACCACATCAAGGTACCACCCCTCCCCCGCCACAACCATGTATG
>NW_014577062.1:208261-211854 GCF_000485595.1 Priapulus caudatus | reverse complement strand
ACCGTGTTGCTAAATAGAAATTCAATAATAGCATCGACAACGAGGAGTGAATTGCGTGTGTGCCTACTCGGTTGCTGCGGCCGTCTTCTCTGACCAACAACAACAAACGAAACTGTGCTGCAGACGCGTAGAGAGTAGTGGTCGGACGTGACGTATCGTTTACCTGGCAGACTACGACTGCCGACCTGGGATGTAGTGCAACCACGTAGCGTACGAGTATAGACTAGAATTCCGACACGCAAGCTCAAGAACTTTCCACGTGGAAGGCTAGGAGTAGAACACTTCAACAACACTTCTCGGAGTAAAGAGAGAGAGAGAGAGAAGACAGAGAGAGAGCGAAAAGACAGAGAGAGAGAGAGAGAGAGAGAGAGAGAGAGAGAGAGAGAGAGAGAGGGGGGGGGGGGAGAGGAGACCATGTATTCCAGCATCAGTCTCCTTTAAGCGATAATCGTTGATAATTTCAAACTTATACGAGAAAATCTCTTTACTTCACTGGCTGTATGTTTAATATTGCATGGCTGCGAGACTGACTAGAGGACGGATGAACCCGATGAAAGACTGCTGGACTGAAGGATAGAGACGGATAGACACAGCAAATTAAAGGGCAGACCGATGGATGAAAGGATACACATAAGGCGCGTTCACACGGACGTTTTTAGCCCGAGCCTAATTAGGCCCGCTCCAAATTTGGCTCGAGCCGAGCGTTCACACGGACGGTTTTTCGGGGGCGTGCCGAGTTAGCACGAGCCAATTTGGTCCCATCGAAAACGTTTGACCAGGCCCCAGCCAAATTTTAGCACCAGCTAAATCGGTAGAGCGGTAGATGCCGCGAGTGTCGAACGAAATAAAATCCAAAACAGTATAAAAATTCGTTTTCAAGATTGATAATTGAACTCGGAACGGAAGTAAAAACTGAATCGTACACAACGCCATCTCGCGACATACTGCCAAAGTATCTGTGAGATATTTGTGCAATAAAATTTATTTGAATTTGAATTTGAATTTGAATTTGAATTTGAATTTGAATTTGAATTTCACAGACAGTATTCACTTGAGTACGTGTGAACGCTCCGACTCAAACCAGCCCGAGCCAAATTTAGCCTGAGCCAAATTTAGCCCATTTAGCTCGAGCCAAACCATTACCGTGTGAACGCGGTAATAGATAGATGCAGCAGAAGACAGACCGATGGAAGGATAGTACCGATGGCCACGTACACTCACGGACCGATTTTTTAATAACTGGGTGTATCTAAGTGTGCTAGAGAGAGCTGGTGCTTGAGACACGCTCGAAGACTATCGCGAATGAGGCTGACGCCACACAGATTCTGAAAACATGAAACACATGCTGCTTGCATCGATATCTGAACATTTGTGCTACGTTTCAAGTGAACACTGCGTATGATTTCTCCGTGCGGCTTGTCTCTTGCATCTTACAAAGCTGCCGAGCTTTCTATTGGACCAAAGGACAAACACAGCTGCCGTATCCACAGCTATGAGTTGACTAATCTATGGGAATAAACGCAAAATTAATGCGTTAATCTTTTTATTTTATTTAAACTACATCATATATTATTGGAGTCTTTTTTATTTGAACTCGACCAGTCCATGCGTGGCATTGATCGTTTGATACATAAAAAAGCAATTACAGCATTTATCTGGTCGGGTAAATTTTCGTTTCTGCGGCTACTGAATTGATCAAATTTTCGGCATATTTTCCGATTCGGGCAAACAATGAATTATTAGGTAAATTATCGACTTCTTCACTTCTACATTTTGCATAGCAAAAGTCAAACATGAGAGGAAATGGTGTAGCAACTGTGACTGTGACTGTATTCGTACATCGGGAAAGCGTAACTCTAACTATAACACGAAATTTTCTCCTTGCATGTTAGCCTACCTGCATATACGTATGTGTATCTAGGTGCCTTCATGCATGTCTGTATGTCCACCTGCCTCTGGGCGTATGTCTGTGTATATGCCTGCATACGTAAGTGTCTCCCGTCTACGTGCCTTCCTGCCTGCGTGCATGCCTGCGTATCTACCTGCCTCCCTGCCTGCGTATTGGTGCCACCCAGGTGTCGCCCTTTCGTCACCATCACTAGGTGGGGCCGTTTTATTATTTTAAACCCGACGTTCGCGCTCGCGACCGTCTCGTTGACAATGACACGCTGCAGTAAAATGTCATGGCGTCACAGTGAGAATGAGTTAGCACCGCTGCAGGCGTTAATACGTGACATATTCGATTGCCGCTCTAAGTGTAGAACGTATCCCCTATACGCTCGGGCGCGTCGAATCCCTAAGTGTCTGGAAAGAACGCGCTTTTCAACTGATCGTACAGCAGAACGGAGAGAACGAGAGGTGCGACGTGCATGCGAGGAAATTGAGCGCCGCTTTTTGCGAGCGACGCCTTGCTTTGAAAGCGGTGGAAATCTTAATTAAAAACCACAACGCTGCGCAAAATCGACCATCAATTCGCAACCGGGAATCTACGACGCGCTCACGTGCGTGCCCACGCGCTGTCACCAAACACGCGATTACTGTTGGCTTATCTAGCTGGGCTTACACTACCGACTTTATGTTGGCGAATTGGCGAGTTGGTCCAATTTTGCAATTCGGCAACCTCGTGATCGTCCCGGTGAAATTACGGCCATGATAGCAATATACGTTTACACGGCTATTACACCTCATTAGATTAATTATCGGCTGCCGCGCGCTAAACACCGGCAACATTATATATACTTACTTGTTTTATGGGTTTTATCTTCATGAGGCACTCACTATCAATCTTTCGATATAATTTGCACAAGCAGTTTTAATGCGACGCTGCGGTTAAAAATGAAAGCCGCACCGCACTAGCTACAAATTGGAAAATGCGATGGCAATGATTTAATGGCGTGACAGAAATAGAAGAGACGGAGAAGAGTATAGACAGAGAGAGAGAAAGAGAGAGAGAGAGAGAGAGAAAGAGAGAGAAAGAGAGAGACAGAGAGAGAGGGAGAGACAGAGAGACAGAGAGACCGAGAGAGACCGAGAGAGAGAGAGAGAGAGAGAGAGAGAGAGAGAGAGAGAGAGAGAAACGGGGGGAGGCATAGCACGCAGGCAGGGAGGAAGTAGACACGCAGCGCACATGCACCGCAAGCAGGGAGGCAGGTAGACCGCATGTGCGCGCACGGCAGGAGAGGCAGAGTGACGACACGCATGCGTGCGCTGCAGGCCAGGGAGGCAGGTAGACAGGGAGGCAGGTAGACACGCATGCGTGCGCGCAGGCAGGGAGGCAGGTAGACACGCAGGCAGGCACGCAGGTAGACACGCAGGTAGACACGCAGGCTTGCACGCAGGCAGGGAGGCAGGTAGACACCGATCGTGCGGCGAGGCGATGGAGGACAGGTGACACGCAATGCGTGCACGCAGTGGAGGGAGGGCAGGTAGACCGAGGCAGGGAGGCAGGTAGACACGCAGGCATGCGACGAGGTAGACACGCAGGCAGGGAGGCAGGTAGACACGCAGGCATGCACGCAGGCAGGGAGGCAGGTAGACACGCAGGCGTGCGCGCAGGCAGGGAGGCAGGGTGACCGGCAGGGTGACCGCAGTAG
>NW_014577062.1:180737-204456 GCF_000485595.1 Priapulus caudatus | reverse complement strand
CCCTGCCTCCCTGCCTGCGCGCACGCATGCGTGTCTACCTGCCTCCCTGCCTGCGTGCACGCATGCGTGTCTACCTGCCTCCCTGCCTGCGTGCACGCATGCGTGTCTACCTGCCTCCCTGCCTGCGTGCATGCCTGCGTGTCTACCTGCCTCCCTGTCTACCTGCCTGACTGAAATAGAAGAGCTCGTGTACATTCGTGTGCTTCTTTTCTCGCACCACTAATCCAACAGGCGCGACAACACGTCTAACACGCGCCCGTCACGGACAACTATCATTTTCCGCAACTGTGCGTGTGCGATACATGGACAGACAGACGCTAAGGTCACCCTCTCAAGCTAAGGTCACCCTCTCCTCAGCAGAGCCGACAGCTGCATAGCACTCGTACAGTGATTCTACACGGTGATATCTTATTCTCTCTCTCTCACACACACACTCATCTCATCTCTCTCGCTCTCTCTCTCTCTCTCTCTCTCTCTCTCTCTCGCGTTTTCAGTCAGGTTGCAATTAAACGTAGACGGATCGCTGTCTGAATTCGGAGAAAGATTTCGTAACGAAACTCTGGCGTCCTTCGACGCTCGGGAACATATATGATCTGCTTTAGCAAACATGACAGCATAGCGCAACTCACGTGAGAAGCCAACACGCACTCACTGTGACGTGCAGCGCAGTGGGGGGGGGGGAGGCAGAAAACTCACCATGTCCATCCGTGAATCATGAATATATTTCTGTATTCATGCGATTATTCCTATATCGATGCAAGTAGTAGAAAATGGATGAGTATTATCGACCGCATTAAGAAGTGGCAGCCGCCACTGCATATTATCAGAAAACATTTTCTGTCACGCCTCTCCTCTCACCAGCGGATCAGAAACGTTTGCTGACGCTACGTGCTAGAATCAGCACTTTCCATGGATGCACGCATGTGTGCGTGTATATGTGCGTGCGTGTGTGCGCGCATACGTGCGCACGTGCTTGTGGGCATCCACGTATGTACGTGTGTGTGTGCGCTCGTGCGTGCATAAGGGTGTATGTACCGATTTACAGGTTTAAACTAAAATATCAGTTCTACTATTACCCGTCCAATATTTGTGCACACGTGTGTGCATAGTATATAGTGTATAGTGACAAAAATTAACGAATATATCAGCAATTACAATCCCAATTGTAATATTCAACAATATGTCTTGGTAACATGATAAAAGAATGTGTTTTTCCAAACAGCTCCTCTTTCCGTCTATTTTCGTTTTGCTCTATATAGTATATAGTCTGCTCAAGTGAATGCATGGCTGCCTCTCTGCACGCATGCTTGTATTTATACCTATCCACGTGCATGTCTTCATGTCTGCCTGCCTGCGTGCATGCTTGTGGGTCTACGTACCTGCACGTATCTTTTATGTGCATCTTTGTGCAACCTTGTACGTATACATGATATCAGTGCACCAATATTACATTATAAGTTATTACACTTAAAGGCTCACAATGCGCATCCAAACGCTAATTTCTCCAGTACTAGACTAGCAAATACTTCGTGGCATGCATAATCACACTACCTTATGACAAAATAAACTCTAGTTCCTCCCATTTCACTGCGCGTTGTCTTATAAAAGGTATATTAGAAGAATACCTCAAGTTAGGTTCAAATTCTGCCGATCTGTTGGACAAGTTTCCCCAATCCCACAACGCCGTCCGCGTTGCTCGGATTACGCGCACGGTGATGTAGCAAAGATAAAAACATGTGACGTCACGTCACCACTTCGAATCTATTTTGTTTGCAAACAGTCGGCGTTTGCGCCAGTTTCCTCACCTCTTTCTTGTGGGTTTTAAGCAAACGCGCAGTGAAATGGGAGCAACTAGAGTTTATTTTGTCATAAGGTAGTGTGATTATGCATGACACGAAGTATTTGCTAGTCTAGTACTGGAGAAATTAGCGTTTGGATGCGCATTGTGCGGCTTTAATCGAGTGTACATAATCAACTACTTTTACTTTTTACTTTTATGAAAATTCCCAAAAATTCATTTATGATATTACATAACAGATAAAGATGTGTAATTTTAACCTCGGCATATTTTCAGAGGCAGTTATCACCCCAAAATCATTTCATCCACCACCACCTATCTAGCTTATTGAAACAGCAATCGAGTGGAAAAGCATTGGCGTAAAGTGAGCTCCACAAGTCTTTGCACTTCCTTCCTGGCCATATATACTCGACGTGATGGAAGAAAGTTGATATTTTCCCACCCATGTAAGTCATACATAGAAAACTAAAACGCTTCCAATACAAAACTGCTAGATGAGCGCCTGCTCCCCCTGCCTCGTTGTCGAATCCTTCAGCACACAGCACGATTCGCAGTCGACGCAACCAATATGGCGACGGTCGCACTTCGCATTTCGACACGGAGGTAAAAAAAAGTGAGACGAGAAAAAATATCAAAGCCAGATCGCAGAATGTAAATGGGAAGCTTTTAAGATTTCCTTAGTCAAACTCAATATCTCTGCTTAGAAGTTAGAGCACTTCCGTCGCAGGAGCCGTCTGAGAGCGACAGGTCGCCTACGGGTGAAGGCCCCCCCCCCCCGCCAAAAACACACACGCACGAGCCGCATGTAGACACTCGCATGACCATGGAGTGCACCAGCACTGCAGGAAGCACTGACGGCCGACATCCGAGTACAACAACGATCCCGGCTAATTCCCTCTTCATATCCTCGCTATCTCTCGTGCCTTCTCCCCACCACCATCCCCACCGCAGTGTCCGAGACCGCCCCTGTTACACAAGCGCCACGATAATTACTGTTTCCTAAGAAATAGTAATTGAATTTAAGCTCAACAATTTCCTATTTGGTTTGCGCTTGTCGTACGTCCCAGAAGAAATGTACAGTCCAGCGTCAGCTTGAACTAGAATTATGTTCGGGCAATTATTGCGTGAAATGTGTTTACTTCTTAGGCAGGTGTGAAAAACCCATGCATGTCACGTACATCCCCGCCCCCTTAAACTCACACGAAACAATCTAAGCCAATACGCTCCCACCACACACATCTCCACCCCAATTTACCATCCTACCACCCATAACTCCTTCCCAACCCACACCATCATCACAGACCACTTCACCCCATCCTACTTCCTACCACTCCAGCCTACTTCATCATATATATATATCAAGGCAGTATGAAAAATATTTCCAGATAAATGTCAACAGCTATTATAACATTTTCTGTCCGACATTAACTGTATGTGTGTGTGTGCGCGTGCGTGCGTGCGTGCGTGCGTGCGTGCGTGAGTGCATGCATGATGATGAACAGAACACACGGGTGAGGTTAGACCTCAGGCAACAGCACTTACTCGCATATGAAGGTTCCTTTCGAGACGTTCTGTAGCGGTCGCACTCCCCAGCCTTTCCCGGGTGTCCGGAACAACTGCAGGCGCACCCTGGTGAGAGATACACATGTCCATCTGTTACTGATTACAAATCATAGACGGCAGTCATTATTGCTTCTACGAAGGTACCCCAGTGAGAACCAGTGACAACATACAGCTGCATAGCAGACTAAGCTAAGTGATTACCTGGTCGGAATCTACGACCTTATGCAACGGCATTCGAGATGCTGCCATTTTGATTGCATCCTGTGGCATCCACCTAATTAGGTTTTTCTTCTACAAGGGCAAAGAGCACAGTGAAGCACCTTGCCATCTGGCTGGCTGGCAGGGCTGAAGATCAAAGTAAGAAACAGGAAAAAGAGGAAAAACTAGAGGAGTAGACCAGAGGAAGGGAAACTAGGAGGTAAAAAATCAGAGGTAGCAAGCTTGCTTTTACACAATTCAACAGTCCCTGTCTACATCTACCTTTTAGTGTAGACTGGCAGAAGAGCGTGTCATTGTTTGAACAGACATATACCGCAAACGCAAATAATCATGCATCCATTACTCCTTAACAAGTCGTATATTAATGTGATCTTTGAGTGTTCGAGAGCTAAAGAACAGCAGGGGATTAAAGCAATATGTAACTTTCAGCTTAAATACGCCAGCTGTGAACATAGTGTGGTTTGTTTTGTATATTGACATTGACTACTACGCCCTGGCCACATATGGCTAACAACGCTGCGTGCTCATTTGAGGATGATATCAGCTTCTTCGAGACCTCATGAACTTACACAATATTAGGCAACAAACGGTGAGATAGACGAACCCACTACTCAGCACAGCCAGCAATCACTCAATGCTAAACATGCATTCGGGTATTCTGACAGGAAAGTTAATCCGCAGTAACAATCAGAAACTAAGAGCATATATATATATATGTATATATATATATAACTGCTGAATATGGGTCCCGAGATCAACCGCAGATTCACAAAACTCGCCATCCGTCTGTGAGCGTACTCTGGCTGGCAGCTGAACAAATGAAAGCTGAGCTGAGAAGCTTTAGCAGGGACGATGTAAAACTTGATCAATGTGCAGCGACCTACGATTCTGATGGAGAGAAGATTTTTAAGCCGTGTACACTGGTGTAGTGACCTCGTGCACTGAATGCAAATGCTGCCGAGACATGGCAGTGGCACCGTTTTAATGAAACCGTGAACAAGGGAAGCCGCGGTGAAATTAAACTCGCAGATAATGGACATGCAAGGCACACAGACACACTGCTGTCTCAGATGCAATCGCTCCTGCCTGTATTAGGCAGTTTGCACCGATTAGTTTTCCACTCCATGCCGAGCTACCGCTACATTCGTTACACCGATGCGGCATGAAAACAGAGCTTCACCTCACACTACTTTGCTCACTCTACTTAAATCAGATTGAAGCAAAACTACTGATACATATGCTAAATGTTCTACTACATATAGCCGAGCTGCTACATCTGCTAGATCTGCTATATCATAACATATGTTAAGGATTCCATCTCGTAATAACGTATACTGAGTACATCATATACCATGCAGTACTATGCACCAGTAGCCAGCTACGAGAAGAGAAGCTAATTGGTCACGTGAGCAGATATACACGGGATGGCAGTCCACACCTGAGTCTAGGTGTGAAATTGAGGCTTGAGCTGTTAGCATGTTTGGACGTGTCTTATAGGAATAAAGAGAAAATCGTTGTAAAGACATTCAGTAGTTTTCTTGTGTTAGTATATTGAACAATATATTCCACTTGAACAGCGTCTTTTCGACAGGTGCACGAGGCCACACTCACAAGCCACAGCAACAGTACTTACTTTATCCCATCCTGCACAATTCGATTGCTGCACTTGCGCCAGCACCGGCAGGCCTTGTTGCACTCAAACAGTATTGGCGGATCGTGCATGTTGAAATCTTCAACCAGCTTGCCTTGCTGGAGAAAAAATTAGCCAGTTATTCATCATTATAACAACGACAGATACTATGAACAGCTGACGCTGGTTGCATCTTCTTTCCTGTAAATAACACTACAAACCACTATGCAGGTACTTCTGCACACAATTTATGCAAAGTGACACCATTCTATGCACACAATTTTCACTAAACAAAACATAAAGCTCAAAGTACATCCATTAAATACACCACAAATCACTGCACTGAACCGGAGTCATACAAAGCTAACGTTACCCACGTTCTTTGCAATCACGCGAAATTGTTCTCACGTCAAAGCGGCATTTCATAACGCTAAACAATGACGACACTGGCATGCCTTCACTCACCGCATCATACCACAGCCTGACACTGTTTATTGTGCATGTGCAGCTGGTGGACCCACAGTTGTCGCGACACTGACAGTGCTGTAAAGTAAAAAGCACAGAATCGACGTTGGTACTTCGAATGTGATATTTCATTGCTAGATCTGCTCAACATTTCTAACAAGGAACTATACAGCTAGACAATAATATATAACTAATTTTAATACGTTACTAGCCCATATGCAAACTCGCAAGTTAACTCATTGTAATTTCCGCAGATTTTAAATTCAGTGGTTCTTCAGTTATCTGAATCTCTTTTCATTATTTCTGCTATGAATAGAGCATTGTATAGCAGCAAAGAAAGTACAATGCCTTAATTCTAGATTGTTCTAAGATTAATCTAGATTAATCTAGATTATTTTATCATACTTGGTAGAAAATTACATCATAGTACAGTAAGAAAATGCATGGAATTTTATTATCACGATATTATAATTGAACTTTTAAACGGCTTATATAGAAACCTGCATCCACAACTCCACTTAATCTCTAGCAGTACAAAACGAGTGTGATGCATGACAGTCACATTTACTACACCCATCAGTTCTGTGGGAGACACAAAGGTGCTGCTCAACCCAAGCCAATGGACGATTCAGACAAAAATAGTTGCACAACATCGACGATTGACACCGTCTATAGGTGGAATGGGAACGCAATGATCAAGTAAATGATCACACAGTGACATTTAAATTAAAGGCCTGCATTAAAGGTGCTCTGAATTCTAGCTGCAGTTTTCTACCATCCTAGGTTGAAATCACTGCTCTCGACAGGTGGAGTTGAACTGGGCGAGGCAGCCGCACGGGCATGCACACCGACAAAGTAGACTGAGCAACCTACCTGCAGACTCGAGATCAGTCTGTTGATGGACACGAGCTGGCTGGTCTCCACGTTTTCTGTCACGTACTGGTAGTCCTCTGGTATACCCTCATCGTCATGCCAGTTCAAGCATACGATTGGCACGTTCTCTCTCCCCAGAGAGACATCCCTGCATCACAAAAGGCACGTGTCACAATAAACATCACACTGGGAACCCGCATATGTCAGGAATCAGATACGAATTAAATTAATTAGTAAATGCACATGGCAGTTGGCTGCTTGCTTTCATGATTGAGCCCACAGGAGCTTAAAAGCGACAAGAAGATTGCCGGGGCATTGAGATGGTAATTACGTATGTTGGTAGATTAGATCACGTTTTGGTTCACATGTTGAGGGGAGATAAGTTTCTCATGTTGAGAGTAGAAAACTCCACTATTTTTCAAGCTAGCACCTTTCACGGTTTAGCCAGCGTTTCACTGTTCATACACTGACATGTCAGTCTGAGACTGAGATTATGTGAGACAGAACTACTTCTAGCAGTCGAACATGGGTTTTCAAGCATCCCTGGCTACAAGAGAGTTTGTCAACCAACCTGTGCAGGACTTTTTCTGTAGGATGGGCTTGCTGTAGAGTTGTCTTGGACAATTCCAAATTCACCCTCAATGCCATCCACACCTTTGAAGCTGGATCAGGGCAGCACTAGATGAAGCACACAGCCAAAGGTGACACAAGATAAGCACCACGTCTATATTTATCACATCCCGGCATAAACATCACGTTGCCTCGAACTCATTGTTAACATTGAACAAGATTCTGACTATTGACAGCGACTTGTTATAATCAGACAGATTGACATCCTATACACAACACATCATGAGATGATGTGGAAACGTGATACAATGGCAGTCTATTCACTCATGGATATGGCTTCTTTGTCCTGCTTGTTTTTCGCGAGCATGCTAGCTCCTGGTGAGCACCCACATCTATGTATTACATCACGACATCCACATCGTTTTGCTTTTAACACATTATTAACATTGAACAACTGAACAAGATCCTGACTATTGACAGTGGCTTGTTATAATCAGGTAGATTGACATCCTTTACACAACACATCACAAGATGATGTGGAAACGTGATACCATGCCAAACTAATCACTCACGGATATCGGTTCTTCACCCTGGTTGTTTTTCTCATGCACACTGGCACCTCTTGAGAGCAGCAGCACAACTATGTCATAGTGGTCCTGACGGGACGCAATGTGGCTGAAACGATACGTATATCACGATAAAACTCGTTCAACATAAAACATCATTACAGACTCACTACCAAAGTAAAATGATAACACATTAACATCAGTCTGATAAATGCACTGGCACCAAACCCGCAAGACCCTATAAAAATCTGCCATGTTCACCCACACGCACATACATATGCACACGCGCACACGCACAGGCGCACACCCGCACACATTCATGCACGCACACACTTGCACATGCACACAGGCACACCCCATCTGTATATGAATTTGAATGTGACTTGCACGCGCATCCTATGACATACAGTGGTGTGTCTCCATGTTCGTTCTTCCCATTGATATCACAGCCCTGCGAAAGGTAGATCTCAGCAATTTCGGCACAACCAGAAAAGGATGACCAGTGGAGTGCAGTGTTCTCTTCCTGAAAATGCCAACACACATTTCACCATTGGAAATCAACACTGCCAGATGCCACCAAACATCCTCACACCGTTAGGTGCACTCACACAGGCCTCGAACTTCATCAGTTTTATGGCAAGGCCACTTTGGCCCTGACTCTCAACATTTTTGTGGGCATCAAGGCCACTTAGAGGGGCACCAAGGCCAAAATGAATTATATGAAAGGCAATCCAAGGCCACGGTTCACCAAAAATAATTTCCCCATCACCTACCTAAACCACTGTTGCTGGATTGGATTGGTGTATTTAAAACAAGATGTATGTTGATTTGATTTAATTAAATCATCTCTTAAAAAAGTCACGGCGACTAGTGGCCGTAAACAATATGGTTTCTTGAGGGGCTTCACGGCCAGTGAGTGGGGCATCACGGCAAATGGCCGCAGAGCCGCCCTATAATTCGAGAACTGGTGATACCATCAGACAGCAAAATCAACAGGATTCGCCATACATAGGGCACCATAACACTAACAGACATGGACACATACCAGACACTAATACTGTCATGTATAGACGATACACAACTTGAGAAATTGGAAAAAGTCATGTGCCGATGATGTGCAGAGAGATCAACGGCAAAGTGATGAAAAAAAGAAAAATGAAGCGATGAAAAGAAGAAAAATGATGACAAACCAATACTAATACGTTACTTATAAATCACAGTAGTGACAAGCGACAAGCACATTTGACTGATCACCAAATTCTAATGGTGACCATTCCCCGTTGAAACACCGCAGTCGCAGAACCACGCAACTAATCGTAACAAAACTCGTGCTGCTTACGACATCGATGAGCGCCGCGTTGCCGCCACGGCTCGTAAGGTAGCGAACGACTTCCAGGTGCTTGTACTCTGTTGCCCAGATGAGCGCCGTCCAGCCGCCTTCATCCTGTAGGTTGACATTCAGCTTACCGCTCTCTATCAGGTATACAACAGCCTCGAGGTTACCTGCCTTCGCTGCGAGATGCAGGCACGTCATGCTATCCTCTCCCTGTTGGTAGATAGCCTAGATTACATTCAAGTCGAATTGTAAGAGTAACATTGCGTGGCTAACACCACCTCGCGCGCACATGAGGACCTGTCACACATGAGCGTGTAGTATCTGGATCAACAAATGCCTGGTGTCTCACCCTTGTGTCAGTGAAAGCGCCGGCCATCAGAAGGTATTTCATAACTTTGACACGATTGTTGTCCGCTGCATCCATTAACGGGGTTCTTAACCGATCATCAATAACGTTGACGCACGCACCCGCCTGCAACAGGAGAACAGCTATAACACATTCACCGACCTTTACAGTCTGAATTTGCTGAACATTTTTTGTTTTCAGTCGAGTTACTTTTAAAAACCACTTGTGCCTACTAAAATCTCATTTGTAGATTGTTTTATATAATAATTACTAGCGTGGAATGGACTGTCTCGTCCCAGCAAAAGGTATGCAATCGTTAACGTTTGCTACTGGGATCTATTCGAGAGGCAACAAAGTCATTTCGCAATGAGAAATGTGACAAACCTGAATGAGCAGATGTGTGATAACAACATTGCCCTTCTCTGCAGCCACATGTAGGGCCGTTCCATTGCTAGCCTCTTCATAGCGTGTGGTTGGATCCATTCCCAAGCCTACATGTAAATGCACCATGAGAGCAACACCAAATCAGCACAGATAATCAATCAATAAATAAAACTAAGGAGAATGGCAGGTGACAGTTTTTCATGATTCCAGTGTGCCTATTCCGATTAGGTATCAAGTAGGCTCACTCAGGAAACGTTGGGTGTGGATTTTTGATGATAGGTTTAATTACTTTTTCCCCAAGTAAAACGTTAATTATTCCATTTCGGATTGCAGAAATCCCAACCTCACTTGCCAACATGCATGCAAGAACTGCTACTAGTGACAATTTATATCATCCATGAAAAAGTTCTTACCTAACAAGATCAACACTTTTTCTACGTCGCCAGCCCTAGCTGCAGAGTACAAACTTTTATTCTTTATTTGTCGCATGCTATCTTCTTCCCAGGTGCTCAATATTGTTTCCAGCTCCTTTCTGTCAGGACCCAAAGGCAGAGTAGCTGCAGAAAGTATTGGTCACAGTTGAGAGTTACGAGAGACTGTAATAGTCTATGGAGAACTCAGTCCAACACCTCAAAACTGAATATCACATAGTAAACTCACACTAATCAGCCCTTCACTATAAATCACCCCTTTCCAACTATGACTGTTTTAAGCACCAGAAAACAAGCAGTTCCTGTTAGGAAGAGAATTGCATGCATTCTCACACAAGAATTAAACATAGTAGCCTCAAATTAATAACCACATCTGTCATTAAACCATAGCACCAACTCAATAGTAGCATACAAGTTTAAGGCAACATGCATTCATATGTGCTTCTGACATGATTGTGTGCCAGTATCCTGCAATAAAACAAGTTCACATGTCACGATCAAACAAAACAGTATAAGGTCGCACACTATGAAGGGGCATTGTTAATATTTTGGTCTGCCATGCAAACGTGGGTTCAGTGCAATACTTGTGCCCCAGTTAAACTGCTAAACGTGTGCGTACCAGCAGAGAACGTCTTTCCAGATTCGGAGAAGACTACTGAATATCTCGAGTCAGAGGAAATCTCTGATGATAACTTCTCTGTTGGGAATGTCATCTGAGCATGAGGTCTGCAAGAACAAAGAGTCAAGGACTGAAAAAGCACCAGCCTGCACATAGTCCGAGCTATACACCGCACATTCAGACGAGATAACATGCATTGATAATACTGCCATTCAAGTGCTCATTTCTTAAATGTGCCTATCATTGGACACTGCTTATTATATAATTCGGCACCTACATGTAACATGGTAGTAAATAAAGTATAATTAGTGGAATATTACTCCCAACAGATGCACTCGATGGTTTGTGAATCATCCAAGTATTTACTATGATAGTGATGTGAATGCACTACACATCATGACGTAGGCTTCCTCTGCTATCCAGTCTAATTGCACGACACTGACAAGATGACGCATTCGGACATACAGCTTCTCCTACAGTGACCCACGCCGCACATGAGGTGACACTCACTATCTACGACATGCGCAACGAACAGTGACTACGCACCCGCTCTTTCGTTGCTGCTCCAAGAAGGAGGGCAGTTGCGACGATCGTATTTTCAGCTTTATTGCAACTCCTTCGGAGAAAGAGCCACAGTGCGGACACAGCGGCACTCCATCGCTGTTGTACAACGTACAGTCCTTGTGGAACATGTGTGACAGCTCATCACAGCACTTGATGAAATCTCCCTGTCATACATACATGACTGCATAAATATCACTAATAATAATCACATTCACATGTTCACGCCTTACACAAAGATATCAGTAAGGACACAAATCAACCAATAATAAAGTTATTAATTAAAATCGTTAAAGTTGTCAGGCAAAACCTAACACACAGATTCAACTTAATAAATGCTGTTACTAATCAATTTACACATACAGTAAAACTCGCATAAGACACCATCGTCTAACTCGTCAATTCGCTGAAGTCGTCATGGAGTTCAAAGTCCCGATTTTCTCTAATAAAAAATCCATTTGAATAGTCCCGCCAAAGTCATCATTTACAACCCGTGATTATGTACAAGTCGTCGCCCTCAGACAGGTCCCATGTAATACAAACAACAGTAAAATCCTATCTGTATGTCGTCATCAGAAATGCCGATGGCGCAGTGTATGCAGCCCAATGTACAGCAAATTTCTGGTAAAATGATGACTCATTGTTTCGCGGACACACATGCAGGCTAGTCTCGCTCAATCCAGTCGTAGCGCGTAGAGCAGTATTTAAGGGTGGGGGACACTTCCTCTAATTATTTACTGAACATTTTTGTGTTTTATGGCATCAGGATCAAGTAATTTTGAGATAATACCTTAGTGCACATGTACTAGTTCATGTAGATATGAAGCCTGGAGAAATATCAGCTTGACACTCTCCAAGTTGTCGAACTGCCGGCTTTGTAAGTCGTCAAAATGACGATATACATGCATGCAACAGTCGTCATTTTGGCGACTTACACATAAGTCGACAAAATGATGACTTACGCATATATCGTAATTTTCGCAAGTCGGCACAAAAATGCTGGCCCCAAAAGTGCCGACTTATGCCAGTTTTACTGTATATACTGTTGAGCAATTAAAATGCCAAAAACTACAGTCATGTGAAAACCCTTCTGTATTCCTTCTGTATGCATTATAGAGGGGGCTGCCATAGCGGCATACCTGCGTGCAATACAGTCCACACATTGGACAGCACTGGTGGCGCCGTAGTCTGGTCCGGTGCACCTCGCAAACAGCAAAGAAGCTGATCCTGGGTGATGGACGCACGAGCTGGTGGTTCACCACATTCTTGCAGCATCCAATCACCTGTAAACAATGCAACTGCAATTTTGTGGTTGGGTTCTGGAAAAATCAGTATGCATTATCGATATCACATTATGTGGGAGTGCATTACATTAGCCATGAAATCTATGTGTACAAGAGTAACTATCACCAATATATGGCCATCTGATTTGGCTAACTTCTGACTGCTCTCTGTCATTTCTTTTATAGATACATGACATTGATGAATTGTGATGCAGAAAAAATGCACAAATAGTTTCAAATGAACACTTTCATAGTTAAAACTTAAAACATCTACTTAAAAATCTAAGAAAAAAAGAACAATTGCCAATCCTGAGATCATTAACATATATATATCTAACAAATAAATCAGGATGTTTGTAAATTCTCTTTAAATATGTGCAAAACCTACTTTGTCATCTATGGTGTTCAAAGCTTGACACTTGGTGGCTTTTGTCTTTGCAAGTGACCCGACTTTCACACGACAGTGACAGAGTGGTGGCAGCACATTATCCACGTGCAAGAATGTCTATATATGAATGAAATGAGAAAACAGTCAATATCTGGAACATAACTACGCATGATAAATTAAGGGCCTGTCCAATTTTCATTTTCATATAAAATCATTTACAAAAAACACAGTCACAAGTTAGCTCATAAACGTTTAAGGATTTAATTGAGTTCAAATCATTATATATATATATATATATATATATATATATATATATATAGGATAAACCAGTCAACTGAGTATAAGTGTATCACCAGCAATTTAGGCTGTGGCATGGGCGAGGTTACGTTCGCCCCACACATTACCTGCAGCTTGTCTGTGACATCTTTACTCAGCCCATTTCTTGGCACCAGGCCAAGGTCCTCTAACCTCAGCTTCTTACTGTCACTCTCTGATGTGCTACTGGCACCACTAAGGCTCTCTTCCCCATCACCTGCCAACAAAGGCCCCACAAGATATGTGTGAGGTAATTTCAGATAATTATTGAGGATGCCTGTGCCATACTAAGCATAGAGTGGTGGCAGCTCTCCTGCTAGGTACACTATGGACGTCTGTAGTATAACACACTACAGCACTATTTAAACTCATTGAGCTATACCTTGTACAGTGTGCCTGAAGTAACCTGCCATACCAGACGTGAGATCCTCATCTAATCCTAGGTATTACATTAAAAATGCATTCACTCTGCATCATGCAATGAACTCACAGAACAAACAATGTTACCGACGAGTGATCACCCTGCTTTAGAATTCAATTGCAAGATTTTTCGTTTACGTTGATGGAGCAAAGACGATGGTTCCATCACTGCATAGCTAATTAAACAATTAACTCACTATTAAACTATGAACTCACCATTAGATTGCCTTTTATGATCACCACGCGGGCTGGATGACTCACTTCCGTCCACACTCTTCTCATCCTCAGCTATGAACGATCATTACAATGCTTTATAATTCAGCAAGCAGGGGCTAGGGACTGGGCTATGAGCCTGGGAGCATAGTCAGAAAAAATGTTCATTCTAAAACCATTCCTCATCTTGAATCTTTATCCTAAATCACTGTCAGAAAAATCATAACTTTGGACAATATTTCATCTTACTAATTTATTTCGTTAGGTCATAAGCCTATCATATTCTCTTTCAACATAGTTCCAGCTGTTTTATTAATGTCAGGAAACAAAGGCCTCCTAGAAACCAAGACTTGACTATGATGCTAGTGAGTAACCCCTATGCTATGTGTCAGAGATTATCACCTATAAATATATAATATTTATCTTTGATAAAAATAGGGTCATCCTCTACTTAACATCAACTGTTTGAACTTCAAATGCAAGTTGTAGCCTGTACAGCAAAACTACACTTATTAAAAATTTATACCTTTGTCAGATATATTTGGAATTTCGTTTCTTTCATTAGTACTGAGTGATGGTGACTTAGTTTTGTCAGTCTCCTGCTGGAAAGTGTCAATATAATCATCTTGGTTTGCTTCCTCCTATAACAAAGATGATTTTTAAGGACAACAATTAAGATAACACTTGGGATGGCAATTAAAGGCACAATAGTTTAATTGAAAGATCACTTATCGCCAATAAATAGTAATTGGAACTGTCAGGCACTTCATAAGCCCCATATTTGCAGGAATGAGTTATTGTGTGCTCCAGGGGTAGAAATTAACTTTTGAACAAGGGAGTCCAACAGACTCCCTACACTCAAAAAGAGGGAGTCCGCAGCAAAATGAGAGAGTCTGCAGTCTGAGGTTCAAAATTAAAGATATTAACAATAACGCAAGTGCTTATTTTTAAGATTCATGCAGTTGCACATCTGCCAAATTTTCTTTGGACATTAGCTGAACAAATACAGTAATTCCGCAAGGCCGTGCTCCGGAACGGACTAGTTAGTACGGCAGAATTTTCAGGGAGTCACACGGACTCCTGCATATGTCAAATCAGGGAGTCCCACACTAAATCAGGGAGTATTTGACTCCGGACTCCCGTTAATTTCGCACCCTGGTGCACATATGAAACTGTCCCTACCTTCAATGTGCCAGGTGACTTTAGAAATGGAACTGTTTCTGTAACCTCTTTCTGCTTACATCCGAGCTCCTGCTCTTCCTTGGGTGAAGCTTCTACTACTTCTGTATTTATGTGAACTAGCTCTTCAAACTCGCCCCTATCTTCAGGAAGCCCCGCAACCTCTCCCTCCTCACTGGTACGCCCGGCAGCATCTCCACTGTTATGCGTTACCCCAGCAACTTTTTCTTCCTTGCTGACCAACGATGTGATGTCACCTTGTTCGCACGCTGCGTCTGCTACCGCGTCGACGGCCTCGGAACACGAAGCATCAGTCTCAGTCTCTAGAGTCTCCCCCTGCTGCTGCTGGAGGCTGAGGCTGCGCAATCTCTTGTTGAGTCTGCGTTTCCGCTGCTGGTTCTGCAGGGAGTACACACCAAAGCGAATACGTTTGCGCTTGACCGGCTGAGCAGGGGCAGCGGCAGGCAACTGCAGCCGAGCAAAGAGCCGATCCATCGGAAACGACGAGGCAAAGCCCAGCAAGCCGACCGATCGAAAGTGCTCGAGGTCGAGCGACAGGTCGACGATGTTCTCGAGTTCAGCGCGCTGCGCTAGCGCCACCGCGCGCGCGTTCTCCGCGCCGTCACGCTCGACGACGCTCTGCTGCATGCGCATCTTCACCTCCTGCGCCGACTCCGTCTTCGACCGCAGGCCTGCGCTTGGAAAACTCTTGCGCGCCTTCTGCCTCTTGAGCGGCAACTCCGTCTGGATGTTCTCCTTCAGCGCGGTGAGGTGGTGCGCCCTCGCCGCGCCCTCGCTCGCGAGCAAACCTGCCTTCTCGGAGACGTCACGGTCGCAGGCCTCGCCGTCCGCCGCTGCGCTGCCATCGTGCTCGTCCTCGTGGCCAGCAGGCACGACAAACGACACCTCGTCGTCCTCGTACAGGAACGAACTCGTCGGTCGGCTCTTGCCGCCGCTCTCGCAATCTGTGGCGACATCACGCAGCATGTCGGCCATTGCGCGCGACACCTCGCCCTCTCGGCTCGACCGGCTCGCTCGTTCGTCGGCCGACGTTAGTCCCACTTCGTCCTCAGACAAACTTGACCTTGACCCGTCGTCAGGATTCACCAAATCTTGTGTGGCTCCCTTTGTCGTCATAGTCGCATCTTCCCCAACGGCCGAATCTGCACACAACATTAACTATGTGTATGACATGACAACGTAGAGAGGTAGGGTGGAAGAATTTTATCGATTCCAATTTTATGGGAGTGGCAATTACATTTGGGTTAAAAGAAAGGTGATTGCACACTAATTGTAAGCGACAGCAGAAGTCCAGGGCTGCCAACTCTCACGCATTGACCGTGAGACTCACGCATTTTGACCAAATCTCACGGTCTCACGCTGATCTAACAATATCTCACGCACAGCAAAAAAATGCTGAGATATCTCACGCATGAATATCTCTTCATGAATAAAACGCTGAAATATCTCACGCACAGCAAAAAAATCTTACAATATCTGAAAACAGTCACTTTAGTATGCACCAAATTGCACAAATTAAAGTTACAAAATGCAAAAGCTCCCTACCGTGGGAGGGGGGAAACCCCCTTCCCACACCCGGCCCCCTCGGTCGCTTCGCTCCCTCGCATCTCACTCTCACCTATCACCCAATGTTGGCAGCCCTGGAAGTCTACAATGACAATGTCACTTGATATAAATAGTGATATCAACACAACATGAAGCTTGTCATGTCAAATGAATTTTCACCATGTTTTGATTACACGATGGCCCCTACTTAATTACTGGGTAGTAAGTGGAATCACTTGCATTCCCTACACAAGCATTTTACCTCACCCTCACTCTAAATTGCAGCTAAGCTACGATAACAAGCGACATGTCAAAGTGATTAGATACGGTACTCGGTAGCACACTTACATATAGGCCTACAGTAGGCCCCCTAGTGCCAAAATGGCGGTAACGACTACGTTGCTACTGTAGGCCTAAACTGAACGTGAGGAGTGGAAACATTCAATATCGGGCATAGTTACAAACGAAACAATTATAAAGGGCACATGCGCCAGAACTTAGGAGCCATCCTTGCGCTTACAGTGGGAGTTGTGGCAAAGTACACACGGCAGCAAACACAATAATAATAATTAATATTAATATAATAATATACGACCCGAGCAGTCGCATTATATTGCGCATTATATTCATTACCGGTACTGTAGATAGGGACATAGTCACATACATGTATAGTAAAAGTATTTTCAGTCTCAGCTCAAATCTAGCAGTAGACACTCACAGGTTAATATTCTCACCTTAGACACTTAGAGTAGTGTACTCACTCGGCGTAAGTGTTTGCCCATTCGATGAAGATCCAGGCATTCTACTCCTTTGGCTTTGAAATGCAGGAAGATGTCCTGCTTCTGGCTCTGCCTCTCTCACAACCAGCGTACCTCTATGTGCGTGCCATTGTATATATTTTTCTAACTTCTGGTCGAGAGATGGCGCTAAAGATGAATAGACTTGAAATATCTCTTTATTAACTGTATATGTCCCATGTGTTAGGGGACATGTTGCCATCTATGTTACTGAAGCAAGGCAGGAACTGCCGTTAGGCGTGAAACTCGGGAAGTTTGTATCGGTAGAACTCGGGAAGTACTCGGTAGTAGCAGAGGAGTAAACCCCATATGTGCGTCTCTGGTGTAAACTGTGCTGTTGCTGTGCTAATACTGTGCTAAAAGTAAATGCTGTTGCTTTGTATGCGAGGCAACACCGCAAAACAACGCAGGGAGGTGTGCTCTTAGATGTCGTCGTCAGCGGCAGTGGAACAGATACAAGGGCTAATAGTAATACACTACACTAAACGTATATCATTATATGATTACTATGTTTCTCAAAAGTTTGCTCTTCTAGTTCTAGAAACTCGGCCACTGACCGCCCAACTCTGCCCTCTAACCGTAACCTTTGTCCAACCTTAGTTTTTTTGTTTTTTTAGATTTATTTATTTCGATAATTACTAAAGCATACATTATTACATCGATAACAGCATAAATAAATAAAATGCAGCTAGAAAATTATCGAGGATGGTTGGACCACAATGGAAATAAGTGTGTTAGCCAC
This sequence comes from Priapulus caudatus, assembly GCF_000485595.1. Taxonomy (NCBI): domain Eukaryota; kingdom Metazoa; phylum Priapulida; class Priapulimorpha; order Priapulimorphida; family Priapulidae; genus Priapulus; species Priapulus caudatus. The sequence goes on along the minus strand of NW_014577062.1, from coordinate 186,192 downwards.
GCTTTTTGTGTTTTATAACATTGAGAGAGAGAGAGAGAGAGAAAGAGAAAGAGAAAAAGAGAGAGAGAGAGAAAGAGAGAGAGAGAGAGAGAGAGAGAGAGAGAGAGAGAGAGAGAGAGAGAGAGAGAGAGAGAGAGAGAAACTTTTATATATATAGATTATTTTCCTAGTACTGCCGGAACGTACCCTGGTACTATCTAATATGCCTGACCGTACCTCGCCTACTCCACTAACGAGTCTAGGGAGTCGCCTACGCCTACTCCCTAACCCTAACCATATCAAATAGTTACCAGAGTACGTTCCGCCATGCGCGCAATTTCATTTTGAAATGTGGGTGTACACTAGTAGCGAGCATGCGAAGGGGGTCTGGAAAAAAAAACATGTTAAAAAAGAAATGGTACTAAATTTATCAAGACACATTTTTCCTAAGTTGTGCATGATCATTATTATGCTCTCAAATGCACTTGAATGAAATGAAAGCTGGCAAAAAAAAATAGAAAGAAGCCAATTGTTGACGCACTATCACTAGCTCTAGTACTATAGCCCGCTTACATTAACTTCCGCTGGGCTATAGAACGAGCCATTAGGGATGCGCGGGACCAACTTAAGCACGCTTATACCCGCCTATAAAACGTCTGTGGTAGGCAATTAATGCCTCTCTTATCCGAAGTGAATATGTCTTAAGTTATATCAGCTACTAAAACTTAACCTCTAACTATCGTTGCAATAGTATACTTGCGGTTTTCTTGTAAACCAAACATTCGATTTTGCGAACTTCCCACACATTCTGCTGGCGCGCTGCAGCAGCGCCAGTCAGCGGGAACTATGTATTTCCCGCACGTGAGGGTGGGCAGGCTGGGTTGGTTGGAGACAAAAACATTGTTGTTGTCAAGTAACAAATTAAAGGAACAGTAGCCTCTAGGTTCTAGGGTTATTTTCAGCTAATTTGGTTATAATTGCGCTACATAAAAACTTTCATGGTTCAATCACCATTAGAAATATTTTTTTAAATGTTTAAAACTAAGAGACTACAGTTTGATTACAACGACGGTGGCGCCACTCAAACGCACGATCTGAGAAGTTGCGGGCAAATACCACTTTCCAGCCAAGGGCTACAGACCGAGGGTATTTCTTATTTTTTTCATTTAAAAGCAAAAGGATTGTAATATCTTAAAACGCAATATAGTTTCATGTATAATATGGATAATTTGCCCTAAAATGAATATCGTTCGCTTAAATAGCATTTAGTATAAATATAATTGCACTTTTGTGATTAGCCTCCGGCATTTACCTGCAAAATAAAATGCAAATACGCAACTTTTTCAGGGTGGCAGCACGGTCGCGGGTGTCATGGCGCCGCTTCAAATTTCGTAGCGTTGATCTGTAAATAATTATTAAGTATCTGGTGAACAATACACTGTGGTAGTAGACGATTTGTTATACGTTAAGTAAGTTGGTATGCAGTAAAAATCCTAGAGTACTGTCGCCATTTAATGTGATCAAAAAAGATTGTAATATTAGTTTTGTCATGAAGATGAACAAATTACTATTATTATTTGTTCTTTACAACAACAATGTTTTTTGTCCAAACCAACACAACCCGCCCAGGGTTCTCCCCAGGATGAAATGAAACAGGGGGGGAGGGGAGGGGGTGGAGGGGAAGGGAGGAAAAACTAGGGGTCCGGGGGGCGTGTTTTTACCGTACCACTAATTAATGCGTCAAAATCGCCACCACACCCATAGACGGTATTTGGTTTCTTGTATTATAAGATAGCCGAGTCGGTGTACAGTTAGTTGTGTTCGGGACAGGTTTGCTGTTTGTACTTGAGTGTCTGCAGGTGCATGCGTGGTATCGTTAAAAATAACGCGTGGTGGTCCTGGTCCAATTGGAATTCTTGACGATCGATTTCCGCGCTGTCAAACTTTATTGTGGTGGAATTTAATCGGCGGCGGAGTAATTTAAACGGGGCGCAACGATTGAAAAAGGGGGAGTTTTCCGAGAACGGGGGGGCGCGCGCCCGTTTGCGCAACGTAGGGAGAACCCTGCCGCCCACCCCTCCCACGTGCAAAATACATAGTTCCGCTGACATGGCTGGAGTATAGTTGGTCCCGAGCATTCGTAATGGCTGGTTCTACAGCCCAGCAGCAACTCGACTGCTCAGAAACAAATCTGTCTCTGTCTTTTGTATGAGCCCTGAAACGACATCGACTTTTTTGAGTTTCCGAGTTTTGGTTCTGATTTCTGAGTTTCCGAGTTTCCGAGTTTCCGGTTCCTGGTTCTAAGTTGCATCTGCGCATGCCTTTTCATATATTTTATTATATCCTATTTATTGTTGTTCTATTTATTAGTGTCTATTGTCTCTGCTTCAGCGCTTCAGCCCTAAACGACTACGACTTTGAGTTTCCGAGTTTTCGAATTTCCGAGTTTCTGGTTTCTGAGTTTCCGAGTTTCTGAGTTTCATCTACGCATGCTTTCTTCATATATTTATTGTATCCATATTTTAAGTAATGTCCATATTAGTGTTCTATTGTCCCTGCTGCAGGTGTTGTGTACGCGCAGAAGAAACTAGCAATCGGAACTCAGAAAGCTGGTGTCGTTTCAGGGCTTCCATAGTTTTGTATTGTATCACCTCAAGAAGCTTCTATTTTTCTTTTTTTCTCTTTTTAACTGCTCAACACTTACCTTAATCACTCTTACTTGTACATACTATGCTGAAGTTTTTTTGTTTTGTTTTTTGTATATTTTTTTTCTTTATGCTGTTTCAATGTTTTGTACTGTAACACTGTATCACTAAGAAATTTTGGGGATCGTGGGTATATATTTGCTATAGTTTATATTTAGTATGTACAATGTATAATATGTTGGACCACAATGGAAATAAGTGTGTTAGCCACGCTTTTGTGTTTCATCCTCCGATAATTTTCTAGCTGCATTTTTATTATTCTTATGCTGTTATCGATGTAATAATGTATGCTTTAGTAATTATCAAAATAATAAATCTAAAAAAACAACAAGGCCGCATACGACAAGCGCTCATTTAACGTCTACTGGGCGGTGACTCTGTGGTGGAGTGGAGGCATCTAGTAAACCCTGTTAGTCCCAAATGTGTTCACATACACGCCGAAACAGTGGAATGCACAGGATCTGGTATCAGAACCTTCTCAAAAGAATGTTCGTTGGGGATCGTTATGAAAGTTGCCACGAGATGGCGCGTACGTTTAAGTGTCTTCAGATTAAAGATGGAAGCTCCCATCTATTCGTAATAGCAACAACTATTTGCAAGAGCAGAAATCTAGGTAACACTCATCATTTACCTACGCAAGCCTCAGGCTGACAATTCATAGAGAGCTGCCAGCTGCACCAATTAATGCAGGCAAAAACTGCCCCAACACATCAAGCCACTGGCATTGGCATACGTTACATGTAACATACTGACAGTACAGAATGACATAAGAAATTAATCAGTTTAAGGAATATACATTCTTAACCAAATTTACGCTTTTGAATTTCACTGTACATTGTAGCCTCATACATCCAGGCATGTATAGATTCTACTAGCAAACCCGGCATTCAAATCTTTCTAACAGACAGTCAACAATCCAAGTTTAACCCTCCTCTTGAGGGTCAAGGTTAATCCCGACACTTACTCTTCGCACGTCAGCAGAAGGGACATTTCAGTCCTTCATACACCATAAAATGCTAAGTCACCGCTAAAACAAAAAATTTTCCATCGCTTCCGTCACACATGTCCTCAGAAAATGTCTAAAATACTGCCTCTGTGCCCACTGACCTTTGACCTGTGACCTCCAATTTCGGCACAGTGATGGCTTTTCCTACATGATGCTATACACCGACTATCACGAGCCAGGTCGAGCCGTTTAGTTTGTGCCGCATTTCTGCATTTCCTCCTATACCTTAAGTTAAGGAGGGAATGTTCCTCCCTTCTTTTACACCCCTTGACCTTTTGACCTTTGACCCCAGCTTCGACATCCCAACTCGTTTTGACGATCCCCCCCGACGTCCCGAATATCGTGACGTACGTCGAGCGGTTTAAGATTTGTGCCCAACTGTTGACGCCCGGACCACGGATCGATCGGACGGACGATCAAGCGATTCTACAAGCTGCTCTGACTATGTCAGATGAGCTAAAAACTAATTGGACAAAGGTTACGGTTAGAGGGCAGAGTTGGGCGGTCAGTGGCCGAGTTTCTAGACTAGAAGAAGCAAACTTTGAGAAACATAGTAACATATATGATTCGTTTAGTGTAGTGTATTACTTTAGCCCTTGTATCTGTTCCACTGCCGCTGGACGACGACATCTAAGAGCACATCTCCTGCGTTGTTTTGCCGGTGTTGCCTCGCATACAAAGCAAAGCATTTACTTTTAAGCCAGTATTCACAGCAACAGCACAGTTTACACCAGAGACGCACATATGGGGTTTACTCCTCTGCTACTACCGAGTACAATAAAACTTCCCGAGTTTCACGCCATAACGGCAGTTCCCTGCCTTGCTTCAGTACATAGATGGCAACATGTCCCCTAACACATGGACATTACAGTTAATATAAAGTATTTCAAGTCTATTCATCTTAGCGCCATCTTCGACCAGAAGTTAGAAAAATATATCCTATGGCACGCACATAGAGGTACGCGTCTGTGTTGAGAGAGGCCGAGCCAGAAGCAGGAACATCTCCTGCATTTCAAAGCCAAAGGAGTAGAATGCCTGGATCTTCATCGAATGGCAAACACTTACCGAGTGAGTACACTACTCTAAGTGTCTAAGGTGAGAATATTAACCGTGTAGTGTCTACTGCAAGATTTGAGCTGAGACTGAAAATACTTTACTATACAGTATCGTGACTATGTCCCTACTACAGTACCGTAATGAATATAATGCGCAATATAATGCGACTGCTCGGTCGTATATATTATATTAGAATATTAATTATTATTATTGTGTTTGCTGCCGGTGTGTACTTTGCCACAACTCCCACCTGTAAGCGCAAGGATGGCTCCTAAGTTCTGGCGCATGTGCCCTTTATAATTGTTTCGTTTGTAATATGCCCGATATTGAATGTTTCCACTCCTCACGTTCAGTTTAGGCCTACAGTAGCAACGTAGTCGTTACCGCCATTTTGGCACTAGGGGGCCTACTGTAGGCCTATATGTAAGTGTCATAACCGAGTACCGTATCTAATCACTTTGGACATGTCGCTTGTTATCGTAGCTTAACTGCAATTTAGATTGAGGGTGAGGTAAAATGCTTGTGTAGGGAATGCAAGTGTTCCACTTACTTACCAGTAATTAAGTAGGCGGCCATCGTGTAATCAAAATATGGTGAAATGTTCATTTGACATGACAAGCTTCATGTTGTGTGATTCACTATGTTATATCAAGTGACAGGTGACTGCTCGCTAGTCGACGGCCCATAGTCCGAAAACCCACTAGTCCGA
>NW_014577062.1:174403-180727 GCF_000485595.1 Priapulus caudatus | reverse complement strand
TAGATAATTATCTATCTATATAAAGTTGTTTAGCCGAATTAGTTCGTACTCGCATAACTAGAGAACTCCGCAGCCTAGAGGAAAACTAAAGATATATTCAGAATCAGCACGTCTGGGAGGTGGTTCTGGCTGAAACAAAAATTTAAAAAAGTTAAAAAGTTAAAAATTGATAAAAATTCTATTCATCAATAGATGGCGGTGCGTACAGATTACGTGTGAATCCCCATGGTGTATACCCTTAATGTCGCAGTGGCCTAATCGCTAGAACATCCGTCTCCTACACCGGGATTCCGGATGTAGATTTTTTAGGGTATTTACTTTTCAACCAAGCAGTCACCAGCTGAGTAACGCCACTGATTTCCCTGGGCAACGCCGGATATCCTGCTAGTTACTGTATATTGTTGTGGACCTACACTACTATTCTTTGCATTGCCTAGCTTGAGGTGAGTTGCAATTCCCAAAGAAACACGCTGCTACACCGGTTACTAAAGCTTATGTAGGTGCTGACAGGATCTGGCAAAATGAGTCGGAAGTCTCAATTAGCGATTTTTGCCTACAGGCTAAACGATTGATTATTTAACGATTTTTCGTTTTTAATTAATTTGAATAGATGTGATACTCAATTTTCACCTGCCAAAGTCTCAAAGTCCACAGTGATAGATATAATGTTCAAATTTAACATTTTGTGGACCCTATCCCTCACTAACCTGCATAGAATTTCCGAAAACAATGAAAGAAAATGCCGAAATTATCTCCATTTAAAAAAATTGAAAGTCAAATTAAATACTAGTGTTTGTGAAATTATTGTTTTTGGTATACTTAAAGCCGCACAATGCGCATCCAAATGCTAATTTCTCCAGTACTAGACTAGCAAATACTTCGTGTCATGCATAATCACACTACCTTATTACAAAATAAACTCTAGTTGCTCCCTGCCCATTTCACTGCGCGTTTGCTTGAAACCCACAAGAAAGAGGTGAGAAAACTGGCATTCTGGCGCAAACGCCGACTTGTTTGCCAAACAATTTAGCCTCGAAGTGGTGAGCTGACGTCACATGTTTTTATCTTTGCTACACCCGTACCGCTGTACCGCAGCACCGCTGCACGGACAGCACGGTTGCTTGGGGAAACTGTCAACAACATCGGAGAATTTGAACAACATTGGAGGTATTTTCAAATACCTTTTATAAGCAAACGCGCAGTGAAATGGGAGGAACTAGAGTTTATTTTGTCATAAGGTAGTGTGATTATGCATGACACGAAATATTTGCTAGTCTAGTACTGGAGAAATTAGCGTTTTGATGTGCATTGTGCGGCTTTAAGTGTTGTGCCAAGTTTGGTTTTAATCAAACAAGTGTAACCCTATCATTGCTAAGGAGTTGTAGAAAAGGTTTCATCACATTCATTCCCCAAACTAAAGTTACTGTCCAGCTTTTCCAGGAAATTTTATCGATTTCTTGTTTTCATTCTTATACAATCGCTCACACTAGGGGCCACCTCTGTACACACTCATTTCTCCATATATGCTGATGCATGTGAACTTTCAGAGCATTCTCATTGCCCACGCACCTGTGCAGCGACCCACAGCTATTCTATAACACACACATGTATGTACACACAATACACATGTATAATTGGTGGCGTTGAGATGCAATCAAGAGTAGCCGGTTACAAAACACAACCATTCTTACAATTTCTCAAGGTGCATAGAACATTTTACCAATTTAGTGGTTGCAGTTTTAGTCATGGATATGTCGCAGTAAGTACTAACATTAGATGTTTCAAATACATTGACCCATTTCGCACACAGGCGGTTGATCGTTGTGAAAAATATAAAAACGCTGATTTCTGCGTTTCGATTTTTGTCACAGTAGCCGATGTATAAATGGATATTTCTCTGTGATTACAACTCGGAATAATTAAATTTTACATTCGCTTACGGCAACATCATATTATGGCAATATATAATGCTGTCAAAAAGCACGCCAGTGATTGATATTAGGTACCGTATTTAATTAGTTAAATGCTTATTTATTCGCAAAAAAATTCGAATTAAATTAAATTTTAATTTAATTAAATTTTGAACATACAACTTGATTTTTTGGCAGTTTTTTCATTTTTTTCGGTAAATATGAAACGACGAAAAATCGTGATGCGTTATTTTGGTACATATTGTGCTTAACTTGTGGCTTAAATTTTGCTTCCACACTACCATTGAGAAATATCAAAAATTCCATTTTTACATAAAATTTGTGTTGTCACTTAATTAGGTGCTGGAAATTTTATGGAATTTTCTCTGCTTGAGCATAGACATACATCCCATCTATAAATAAAACGCATGATTGATTCGATTCACTTGTCAATAAACGTTTACTCTTCATTAGATCAATACCAGTGCAAAAGCTGTACAGGTACGTATCCTTAAATTTTTTTGCCTTTTTCTATATTTTGGTTTGGAATAATTATTGACATAATACAAACTTCAAATGAGCATCTGCCATCAGCAATCGAATACCGTACAAGATAATGTAATGTTCATGTTTTGGGTCACTCTGACTCATTTTGCCAGATTGGGTCACATATAAGCTTTATTAACCGGTCTTGACACTGCGTATTTCTTTGGGAATTGCACCTCACCTCAAGCTAGGCAAAGAATAGTAGTGTAGTACCGCTACAGTATCATATATAGCATTTTTTAGCATTAGTATTATTGTATCCCCCGCGACAAAGTTGGCGGGGATATTATGGTTTCATGTCTGTCCAGCCACCGCCACCACCACAGACACTTTTCCTTCTGCGCTATAACTCGACCCATAATTGACCTAGCGTGGCCAAACTTGGTATATTTACACATCTTGGGGAGAAGGTATGTCGCATACCAAAACCAGGTCACTCCGACCTTTATTTGACCTTGACATTGACCTTGATCATATTTCACTTCCGCTCTATAACTCGGCCCCTAATTGACCTAGCGCTACCAAACTTGGTATACTTACACATCTTGGGGAGAAGGTGCGCAGCGTACCAAAGCCAGGTCACTACATCCTTTATTTGACCTTTACCTTGACCTTGATCATATTTCTCTTCCGCTCAATAACTCGGCCCCTACCTAGCGCTACCAAACTTTGTATACTTACACATCTTGGGGAGAAGGTGTGTTGCGTACTAAAACCAGGTCACTGCAACCTTTATTTGACCTTGACATTGACTTTGATCATATTTCCCTTCCGCTCTATAACTCGGCCTCTAATTTACCTAGCGCTACCAAACTTGGTATACTTACACATCTTGGGGAGAATGTGTGTCGCGTACCAAAACCACGTCACTGTGGCTTTTATTTGACCTTGACATTGACCTTGATCATATTTTCCTTCTGCTCTATAACTCAGCCCCTAATTGACCTAGCAGGACCAGGCTTGGTATACTTACACATCTTGGGGAGAAGGTGTGTCGCGTACCGAAACCAGGTCACTGCAACCTTTATGTTTATTTGACATTGACCTTGACCTTGACCTTTATCATATTTTTCTTCTGCTCTATAACTCGGCCCCTAATTGACCTAGTGCGAGCAAACTTCGTATACTTACATATCTTGGGGAGAAGGTGTGTTGCGTACCAAAACCCCTAAGGCAACCAATTTTAACATACTTGCACATCTCAGGCAGATGAGTTGTGTAACAAACCTTTGTTTTTGTAACTTATTTAACTTTACCTACCTTCTACGTCTTTACAGATATATTTCATTCATACTAGATCACGGGGGAAACATGTAGTTGGCGACAACTGCCCTTTCTAGTTTTATATGTATTTGACAAAAACAACTTCGTATTTCACCACGAGCTGATGATGTGTAAGGTGCTATAAAGATGTCATTTTCTTTCATCTTTAATAACCTGGAGATGCTATATTTTTGTGTTCAACAGGATACAACGATACACTATACCCCAAATGTTCATAGTGGGGGGGGGGGCTATAAGTATAACCAGAAACCAGTGGGATACGGAGATATAGCAAAGAAAACATGGGGGACACAAGCAAAGATACAGGCATGGCGACCCTAACCAGTCCCATCAGTGATGACAGGCTGTCCTCCCTAAGTGCAGGAAGTCTTCTGAGTGACTTGCCAGGATCGGTTAGCCGCAAGATCTCTACCATAATCCCCATGTTAGGAATTGGTCCATGGCAGGGACTGGACTGCTGGGTTGGTGACGGAGACGAGGAATACATGCCGCACAAGAGGTGACGATCACAATCGTTTATGGGTTGACAACACGTGTTTTTCATGTCATCATGGAAAGTAGTAGTTCAGGTACATGTGGAGGCAGGTTAAGATTGTCAGCTTACTCAGAATGCATGTGTTTAAAATAGGAACTGTAGCAGGTCAATAATTATGTTCTATTAGAATCTAATAACATTCTGTGTAATGCTTAGTGTAATAAGTAATAAGAGTTTACTGCAAAAACAAGTTTACCTGACATCCTATATATAACATTCAGAGTTCTGTTTAATATTTTTTTCAGAGTATTTGTAAACAGGAGTCTTCACATAAAGAAAATAAGGTTTTACGGATTTGATATGGATTACACACTTGCAGGTATTAAGAATGTGTTTGGATCGATTTCCTGTCCAAGTGTGCAATTGCTCTACAATTTAGACTATATGATATTCTTTCCTCAACCTCCATTCTTCATCACCCTGACCCGCTTGTATTCTAATCTAAAATCACTCATGCATGTTCACCCGTTCTGGCAGCACACAAATGATACCTATATCCCTAATGCTTGTGAATTTTTATGTTTGCAGTTTACAAGAGTCCTGAGTATGAATCACTTGCATTCCAGTTGGTCATTCAACGACTCATTGAAATTGGTTACCCTTCGGAATTAGTCGATTTTGAGTATGACCCAACATTTCCAGTCAGGTGAATACAGTAGAATTACTTTTATCTGATATTGTATGCCTGTGAAGGGAACCTTCTCTTAGAATTTTTTACTTTAATTTTAATGCAAGATGTGTTCTTTTACATTTAATTAGATGTCCATAAGTGGCACAGGTCACCATGTTTTTGGCTCATCTGACACAGTCAGATGGAGCTTGTACAATGGCATGAGCGTCCGTCCGTCCATCAACAGTTGGGCACAAATCTAAACGGCTTGACGTACGGTGGGTAATCCGAAAACACATTGGTATCTCGAATAGTGGACTGGGGGTCAAGCGTCAAAGGTTAGGATATTTAAAGGAATGGGGGAAGGTTTCCCCTTTAAATTAAGGTATAGGGAGGAAAAACGGAATTGTGGTACAAATCTAAACGTCTTGACCTATGCTCTTGATAATCGGTATTAGCGTCATGGTGGGAAAAGCCATCACTGTACCAAAATTGGATGTCACAGGTCAAAGGGCAGATTTTAGACATTTGTTGAGGACATGGTCTGACAGACCGAGTGAAAAACTTTTTTGTTTCAGTGGTGACCTACCATTTTTATGGCTTTATTCAAAGGACCATGAAATGTGCTCTTCGCTGATGTGTGAAGAGTAACTGTCTGGTGACCTTTTGACCCCAAGAGGAGGGTTAAACATTGATTTGTTGACTGTTAACAAAGGACTGAACTGCTTTGCTATTAGAGCCCATACCTGTGTGGATGTGAAAGGCAACATTTGCACAGTTCAATTGCAAAGGCAAAAGTTTGTTGAACAAGGTTTACGCTCCTTTATATTAATAATAATTATCATATTATTTTCTAAAGCAGTCTGTAAATTTAGCAGCACCCAGCCAAAGTCCTGTTTATGCAATGCAGATGTGTTCACTGAATTTATTACTCATAGCTAGATGAGCTATGAGCTATGAGCTCTCCTGACACCGTCATTTATCTCTACCTTATCTGTTTGGCTCTTTCTGTACAGCCCTTTGCAGCACCATAGGGAAAACCTAAATATGTGAAATGTCCTATAGCCCTGTGCCGTAGCGAAGGGCAGTACAGTAGAGCAGCAGACGACCTCAGATGAGCACTGTCGCTATGCGGCACTTGTTTGTTTTCACGAAGCACTGTTTCTTCATGCATGGCATTTTCCACGCACACACACTCGCACGTACGCACGCACGCACACACACATACGCATGCTGTCACCAGTGATTACATGATAAACTAACTATTGAATAGCTATTAGTCCAATCGATAGGCTGCACTACTGAATCACTGGCAGATTGTAGATGTGGCCAAGGATATCTCGCGACTCGGATTTGTTTCAGAAATCGAATTATAGGAATATATACTACTAACACTATATATACTATATACTATATGTTAGTATACATATATATATTAT
>NW_014577062.1:150996-174393 GCF_000485595.1 Priapulus caudatus | reverse complement strand
TAAATATTATAATAATATATAACAATATAAGGAGTGCTCAAGATCGAACAGCTCATGGTGTGGACAAGTGAATATGAATGTAAAAAGTGACTGTAAGCGCCTACACTGTGTGAGGGAAGAGTTGAAACGAGACAGAGAATAGGTGTGAGATGTACTAACATTCTCCACAATGCAATGGGAAAACGGTAAAAAACAAATGGAGAATGAGGGGGGGAGAATATGCACCATCTCTAAAATATGTGAAAAGAAACGACAGTAGTGTAAAGTATTAGGATATGGAGGGAAGCTTTTCTAGGTGAGGACGAAGGATGACCGGAAGGATCCGTAACTTCACTATCACGTAGAGAACAATTGAGTTTAAAATACGAATTAGATTAAGAACAAATAGGTAGAAACGATCATATAGTGGAATGCATGAACTTTCGCTACAACGTAACGGGAGGAAGGCTTGGCGGGAAAGAGACTGAAGTCGTAGACCATCTTCATCAGATACCAGCAGGGTTGTTAGGACACACTCACGATGCTTCGCACATCAGACGAATGAAGCCATATCGGAAAGTCCCCGTCGCCATATTGAGATCAGATCAGAGGGGTATAAACTGCCCTTTTATAACATGGGTAGAATAGGACTATTCTAGGTTTTAGATCTATAATTCTTTTCACTAACATTGTACTTCAATTCACAGGTGCGTTTCTGTTGACATAAACATTTACAAATATGATTGTGGTCGTGTGGGATATTTTGCAATATATATATACATACATATTAGGGGTTAATAATGACAAATTATCATTATTAACCACTGATACATATGCATACAATATATGCAGAGGTTTTAAGACTGGCAAATTGGTACATTTTAATTTATTCTTCATGTGTTTGTACTATAGATTTCACATTGACATCTCGTAGTGTAGACTAGCCCACTGCTGCAGTGGCTAATTATCTGATTTCCCCAATAGTGTTCCAGTCCTTAAAGAGGAACTTTCTATTAATATATATTGTTGATCTGTGGGATTAGATGGATTGGTTTTAAATGGGTACAGTGCTACTAACGAATGATCTGCGTGTTTTGAGAGTCAGGGGGAAAAGGCATTTAAACTGCATTTAAATTGTCTACAGTAAAACTCGCAGTAAAAGACGCCATCGTCTAACTCGTCAATTCGCTGAATAGAATCAAATATGTAATAGAATTCGTGATGGAAGTCAAAGTCCCAATTTTCTCTAATGATAAATCCATTTGAATAGCCCCGCTAAAGTCGTTATTTACAAGCCATCATTATGTACAAGTCGTCGCCCGCAGACAGGTCCTATGTAATACAAACAACAGTAAAATCCTATCTGTATGTCGTCATCAGAAATGCCTATGGCGCAGTGTATGCAGCCCAACGTACAGCGAATTCCTGGTAAAATTATGACTCATTGTTTCGCGGAAACACATGCAGACTAGTCTCGCCCAATCCAGTCGTAGCGCGTAGAGCAGTATTTAAGGGTGGGGTAATCTTCCTTTGATTATTTACTGAACATTTTAGTGTTTTATGGCATCAGGATCAAGTAATTTTGAGATGATATACCTTAGTGCATGTATTAGTTCATGTAGATAGGAAGCCTGGCGAAATATCAGCTTGACACTCTCTAAGTCGTCGAAATGCCAGCTTTGTGAGTCATCAAAATGACAATATACATGCATAAGTCACCGTTTTGATGACTTACACATAAATCTACAAAATGACGACTTACGCGTATATCGTCATTTTCGTAAGTCAGCACAAAAATGCTGGTCCCAAAAGTGCCGACTTATGCGAGTTTTACTGTATTTGTATTTTACAGGTTGGAGGACATTTCTCGTCGTGCCGGAACTGGCACAGGAACTGCATGTCTGGACAGATAAACGGGAACTGTATGATAAGCTTCAATATCTCGATGGCCTGATTTCTGCATTATACAGGTAAGTACATACCAGGGGGGCATTGTCAGAAACAAAATTAGGTTTAACTTTTGTCTTCTAGACAGGCCCTCTATACACTGCTTTTGAGAAACTCACAATTTTACCATGTTTCTGTCAACGGTTTGTAAGAAAAACTTCATGTTAGGACTAATCTTAAGACAAATTTTGTTACTGGCAACCAGCCCCAGTTACTTAATTACAGGTTGATGGCAATTTAGTGATGTCCCCAGAATTGAAGTTCTTAACAGGAAGATGGTGGGGTTGGCATGATTAAACTCCAGAGAGAGGAGATGTGAAAGCATATTCTGGTTATGTTTGCTTCTTTGCTCAGGAATTTGGACAGCAGCACACAACAGATACCTGACATTAGGTCACTACAAAAGAACAACAGAGAAGTGGCGCATGAGATGGACATGGCATATGGAATGATGGGTAGCTTATTCAGAAGTGGTGTGTATTAGGGCTGTTTGTGCTTTTACTAACTACATGTGTTACATATAACTAGGGGTGATTAATGACAATATTTATCATTATTCACCCCTAATATAACCAAACGTGTTCATGGCAAAGCATGAATGTTACTATAAATGGTGGATACACGAATAATAGAAGCTTAACTATAATTATTAAATACAAATGTCCTAACTACTAGCATATGAATGATGGTGTGTGATGATGTGATGTAAATTTTGCTATTTATTTTTTAGGATCACGGCAGACATTCTTTGCTGGCCAGGTAACACATTATGCTGACTTGTATGCTGCGACGTTTATGAATTTACTGCACTATTCATTCAGCTACATGTTTCGAGCACCACCTATTCTCGTAAGTGCTTATACATAATATAATGACACCCAACCTGTGTATCTAGATTAGCATATTTATGTATTTATATATATATATATATATATATATGTATGATCTAATGTCGTGACTAAGTTCTATTGTATTCTAAAGGCTGTTTTGCCTATAATTTACTCATGCATTCATTGTGTTTAAGATTTTACCTGCTTAGTAACATTAACAATTCACTGTAAGATTTTTTGTTTGCAGAGGCCTCTGGTATGATAAGGAGTATGGAAATTTGCTCAAAGTCGATCAATATGGAAACATTTTGGTATGTTGTCATGGATTCAAGTTTCTTAAACCGTAAGTACCAATTGGCTATAAATATATAGTTTTCTTCTATTAAATAATGTAGAACATTTTAGTAAATTATATTCTCATTCTATGTGATACTGAGCTGTTAAAGATATATAAAGTGGCATTAGATAGCAATGGCTATATATATTAGCATAATTAAATATGGTTGATTTTGTGCAATTCTGTTTGTAATAGAATGGAGATACGAGAGCTGTATCCAAATAGCTTCATCAAGTTGGATAAGAGAATTTTTGTGCTAAATACACTGTTTAATCTACCAGGTAAGACTAATTCACAATATGTTCATTAAAAATACCATCCCATTCATTTTGAACTAGGAAATCTCTAATCCTATAACAACCTAGTATTATTATTTCTGTTAGTCATAATTAACACAACTGTGATTTCATCTTTTATATATAATGAATTATGCAAATGACTAAATATGGAAGGCAACTATAAGAGCGATTCTTTTAACTGTATATTTCTATAACATTTATTTTATAGTGTACATATACTGTTATATCAGATCATATTTTAGTGGTTTAACATTTGAATTGCTATGCATTCACAGAAACCTACCTGTTAGCCTGCGTGATTGACTACTTTGATTGCTGTGAGGAATTTCTTATCAGGAAGTAACTAGAAATATTTTCTTTTATTACATATAAGACGTTATGCCGTGCCTTTCATTATGCTACTATGTGTAATAAGATATAGCATGCGTGCATGCATTTTAGGCTAATAGGTTAACAGCAGAAAAAGGGGGCTAATCATAAAAACGGTGTAACTGGTGTTTAAAAACGTGAATATGGTACTTGTGCAGGGACAATAAGGGTGTCTACAAAGGAGAATTGTACATGTCCTACCAATCGATCTTCCAAGACATCAGGGTAGCTGTGGACTGGGTACATCTCAAGGTAAGCTAATGTTACCAGAATAATCATACCAAACATATAGCACTGAGAGTTTGCTTGCAACTAGTTTTTTGAGAATTTATTCAATTATTTATTCTTCTTCTAAAATTATTGTTTAATTGTGAAGTGTGGGTAATCACCTCTTAATCTTCATCATGGTCATGTTAGTTTACTTATCTCGAATTTGTAATAGAACTGAAAAAAATCGTATAATTATAGTGACTATAGTGACATTGAATCTTTGTTGAAGACGTTCCTTGTTTTTATAACAGGGGTCATTAAAAAAGATTACTGTCAGTGACCCAAAGAAGTATGTGATAAAGGATGATAGACTTCCTATTCTACTGGATAGGTAAACTTGTCTTTGGAAAATATTATTTTTCTGGACCAAGAATCTATCAAAGTTAAAACAGTTAACATTCATGAACTGACATGGTATGAATTGATGATGTAATGTAACCAATTATGAAGAAGTGCTGACTTAATATATATATTTATATATATTTAAACATAATTATTAAATATTAATAATAAACTTAAAGTGGGCCAGTAAAAAAATGACTGGCGCTACATAATATAATTGATTGAGTCGGTGCAGACACAGATGAATGGAAGATAGATACGCACTAATTACTTTACTGTGACCCTAATTTAATATAGGATGGCAGAACACGACAGCAAAGTATTTCTGCTAACCAACAGTGAATATTGGTATACTGCAGTAAGTATAGATTTTTAATTTAACACGCTTGTTTTGTGGTAATGACTTTCACTGTTTTGTAATTTGTCATGTTTTTGTAGAAGCAAGTAAGTGCATGATGACTTACAATGTATAATTTTAATGTGGTGGTATTAAGGAAAGAATCTGTTATATACACCTGATGTTGTTAAATACCAATATAGCTACAAGTATTATAATATACTGTAATCATATTTTGTTATTTCCATCTTTTCCAGGGCATTATGTCATACCTGTTAGACAAACCAGGTAGAAACTGGAAGACCTACTTTGACTACATATTAGTTGATGCACAGAAACCACTGTTCTTTGCAGAAGGTACAATACTGAGGCAAGTGAATCAGGTGAGATCTCAACACTTCGTACCAGTTTCATGCAATTTATCATATAGTTGCTGTGCACACACTCCTAACCTCTGTGTATAATATGTGAAGAATCATAGTATACATCGTGTGTGTATCAAAATGCTACTTGTAATATTAATACTAACAGTTTAATTTCTCCAAACTCTCTTATTCTACCGTCTGGTATAGGACACAGGAGCATGGAAAATAGGCTCACATGTAGGACCACTCAAAAAGGGATCAGTGTATGCTGGAGGTACAGATTTTTTAATAGCTATCAATATTTTAAATGTTCATCATCACTTCTAGATAGATATGAGATTAATGCCATGTAATATCAAACATTGTGTGGTAATACAATTTATCACAAATTTCACATGGAACTTTATTATGCATATGCATATTTCGTGCAGGTTCTTGTGATGTCTTCTCTAACATGATTGGAGCGAAGGGCAAGGATGTCCTCTACATTGGCGACCATATTTTTGGTGACATAATGAAGTCAAAGAAGATTAGAGGTGCGAAGTGGTTATAAATATATGTGTGCGTGTGCTTGTGTGTTTCTGTGTTCATGTTTGTGTGCGTGTTCGTGTGCATATATGTATATATATATATATATATATATATATATATATATATAGGATTTAGCATATTTAGTTACTTTGTGTCTGTGTTATTGTTACCATCTGTTATGTTAGTTTTGCTGTCATCATAGCGATGTAGTGAATTCACTACAGAAATTAGTTTAATTCCGTTATTCTGACACCAAAGCATACGGCAGCAACTGTAACACAGCACGTGTGTCTGACGGTGTGTGTCCACTAGACAGTAATGACAAACAGTTCCGTACAAAAAATCAAGATGCCACATATTCACAACAAGCTGTTTCCTCGGTGCACGACGTCTGTCGTTATATAGCCAGGATTTCGAAAATATTTTCTAACCAGTCTCGTGTTTTCCCCACTTTTACTATACTTACCCTTATTGCTCGAGTAATAGCAACTGTCTAGAGTAACGCTAACATGTCTTAGAACCTCCGTACCACTAAAACATGCACAATTCGAATTTAGATTACTCATTTTAATTTCATATAGGTATTCACTGTAGTGCACTTTTTTTGAAGGCACCATTTGCAAATTAATTGTTGCTATAATCAAATATGCCATGGTGTTACGATGTGTTAAAATCAAATTTTCTACGATATATCAGCATAAATTCTTAGTGTTTTTCAAGTTGGTGTAATCGGTAACATTTCTGCTATTAGGTGAGACTATATTTCACTACAGTTTTCTAGTCTTCGCATTTTGAAACAGTGATTTCGAAAATCCTGGCTTTAATCGGTGGCGTCATCTCTTTGCGCAGATGCCGCATGAGTCGACAGTTGAGCACGTCGAGATGACGTGCGAGGAAGACATGGGCAATTTCATCGCGAGCCGCTCGCGCGATGTCTCCGGTACTGCCGAGAGCCCGGCGCGATCGCCGCGCCGACGCCACGACAGCCTCGTACCGCACCTGTGGGCAGAGACGCCGCAGGAGCTGACACACCTGCACGACGATGACGACGAGGAAGACGATGACAACAACACAAGCGGCGGCGAGAGAAAGGATACGGCAGACGAGAAATCGTCCGAGGACGAGGAAGTGGTGCACACGCACTGCGTGCCTGCTTTCATGATCGACGAGCATCACGACCCGCCATCAGACTAACAACAATGTGCACCGAGCAGCATGGCAACGTTTATATGAAGTTTTATAGATCGGAAGTAACGTACGTTGTCAGGTGCCGACATACAGAAAATCACACCTTAATGTGAAGCATGTCATTGATTGTATTTATGTTATACAAGTATCACATACTTTTCTGTTGCTTACATCATGCAAGATGTACACCAATAGACTAGAGTACTAGTACTAATAGTCACTAGTAATAATTTTAATTGTGTGGAAATGAAATCTAGAAGCTATTTTGAGGTATATTTTAAATAGATTTAAAAGTTGTTTTAAATATATACGGGTTGATATATGTTATACAAAACATGATTTTTAAATGGACATGTAGTAATAGTTGCATGGGAAATTGCTGTGATAACATTTTAGCTACGTTTTTGCCATTGCATATTATATGCGAATGTTATGTCAACATAAAGTAAAGTGAGCGTACATGGTGCGATGGTATGCGTAGTGCACATGCGTACATGGTACATGGTGCGATTGTCACTAGAGAACTGTGTATAACCACATTAGTTTTTAATTGAATAACTAAAATAATAACAATAATAATATTAGTAATAGTGATGATAAAGCATGATATTTAGCCATTTTAATTTGAATATCCTGTTGTTGTCTTCTAAACAGGCCTACCTCGAGATCGTTATAAATTAGGTGCCTAAATTTGGTAAAGGGGTGTTATTTGATATGTACGATCGACATGGAACAAATATACACATTTAACGTAACCTACATAAGCAGCTCGGCGCTTTAGCGTCCATAACCTCAGACAATGTTAACCGCAATAAAGCATTAGCAAAACATTTGAAATGCTGAAGATCCATGGGCTTTTACAGGGACTTCGATCCCTGGATCCCCCGAGTCTGTTTTCCAGTTTATTTTTAATGGTGTAATATCATGCCTGACAATCATTGTATTAAAAAATGCAATTTTGTAATTCTTTCTATTATAGAAAAATGGTCAGAAACCATAAAGATGTCATTGTGTGAAAGAAACGTGACTGTGCAAACGTGCCAACTGCCAACTCATTCATTGCTTGGCTTTCTTATATTACTTCTCTGTGCTTACTCGCGCGCATCAGGCTGTGCGTGTGTTTACGTAGACGCTGCCGTGTTCCATGTAGATTTAATGCCTTGTATGAAATTTAATTGCTATTTTAATACATTTGTTACTGAATTATATTTTTTCTCTTGTTACTGCGAGTCCATCTTAATACGAGTTGTAGTGTGGCAAACCATCCGGGTAAAACTGCGCGTACACATTTTCGTTAGCTTGCTGGGTAGATTTTCAACGTACTACGTATTCCCAGGCATTTTCAGAGGTATTTGGGTTCCCTTTTAGAATCACCATAGACTTGTGGTTGTCTGGGTAGTGTAATTCGGTGCCGTTTTTCTGTGCATAGGAACTCGTACATTTCCGCGCGCAGCCGAAAGGCATTTAGATTTACTTTGGAAACGAGAGTCGTGATTGCAGTTCGGGCGGGGCTGGCGGCGCACGCGAGTTATAAACCTACAATGGACCTCCTGTTATACTGAGGGGCTTCCACCATTTCGCCGCTGGGCGGGAGACCATGAATGGAGCAGTCGTGCTCTTTGATCTCTCGGGTCGTTACTCCCTCCAGTTCACCCCGATTACGACTTTAAGGCCGGCGTGGCGACAATGTCGGCGTCGTAATGTTATACGTTAGTTCTCCGGTAAGTACTAAGATACTGCACTTGCATTTTAATTTCCGTACGTGCATTGCGTCTGCGGACTGCGTAGCGCAGGTAGCGTGTGTACAAACCGAGTAAATACGTGATGCCTCGTGATCTGTGCAAACAAGGTGATCATGATGAGCTAGAGAGGTCACACCCACGCGCACCCCGTCGCGCTCACCTCTTCCGCGCCACACACGCATGAACCCGTGCAACCAATAGCGTGTACAATTACGGGGAAATGTAGCCGGAGGCTGTGTCTGTTCACGGTTCGCCACATCACCGCAATAGGCGAGCGAGCGTGCGTTGCCGCATTTTGACGCGAAAGTGAACTTGAATATCTCGTACTGTGAGAGTATTTCCCGTTTGCAGTGTGCGTGTGTGTGTGTGTGTGTTTGTGTGTGCTCGCTCTGCAAGCGGTGGTGCCAGCCTCAAACGCGGACACCTATTAGCACGTCGGCGAAATAGATCATAATGCAAGCTCCCATCTAGCCCTCTTCATTCGTGTTTTCACCGACTTTTACTTGAAGAACATTTAGGGTGATCGAGCTGGTAGTTTCTAGCAAAATGGCAATCACGAGATTGTGTATGGTAAGTAATAAAAATCTGTCATAACTTTGTTGGGTTATAGAGTGGTTGCTTCAAGGCTTGTGTATACCAGCCATCGGCGTTAAAGAGGATGATAGTATATATCGCATATATTTGTCTTCGCGTGTTACATTGCAAGCTATGCAAGTGCAAATTAAGCCACCGAAACAACCAACGCGCAGCAAGTTCGTGTGTGAGCATGTGTGTGCGCCCGGGTGCCATGTTTTATACGTATTCGACGTTACGTCGTCATCGTCGTCATTGTAGTCGCGGTTATTATTGTCGATGCGATCAGGAGTCTATCAATAGACTATTGATAGACTCCTGATGCGATGATTGTGATTATGTCGATGTTTTATAGTCTCGTGCCGCCACGTCCGGTCCAGTCTTGGTTCGGGATTGTTATTTTTACTGGCGCTATCTTTCCAGGTGTGGTTTTGTTACGTGGTTGTACTCAGTTTGCTGACTCACCGAAAATCAAGCGTCGAAGGCACCGAAAATATGTAAGAAGCCTAAACTGCATACGCGTGTTCAGAATTGAGATTGTTTAAAAGCAGAGGGTCGTCTATACTTGGATGCTATAGAGAATATGTTCTTCGTCTATCGTTGACTAAACGAAACGATGTTATTTATCTGTTTCCATCCTATGTTGTCATGATAATCGTCTCGTCATGTCTCGTCTATATTGGCATACAGGCACGATCTGACATTGGTATCGTTAGGCCTGTCCAAGCACACCATGCAGCTGCAGCCGTCGGAGTCGGCGTTTCTCAGGGGTAAGAGAGAAGCTGGGTTCTCGCTGGAAGACATCCTACGCGCGGACGCCGTGCGACAGGATCACGTGCGCGACAGACGACAGGTTGTCGACGACTGCTCATCGTACGTATACAATTAGCGCAAATCTGATCCGAATCTCGTTACGATACCTTACGAAATGTGTCAAATCTTATATAAGGTCGTCTCGAGCTGTATGGAACCAGCGCTGGTTTTACCGAATTGAGTGATGTTACGCGTAGGAAAGTCGCTCGCTCAGCAGGTTGCCGTCCAGTATGTGCTTGTTCTTTGATTCCTTCCGGTGTGATGAGATCAGCGACGTATTCGTAAAAACTTAATTAAATTGACTACGTCACGAATTTTCTATGGTGAAATATGTAACTGTTTTGTTGCCATTTTTTACATTCAAAGTAAGAACTAACGGGACTAAACGTATCGTCAAACTCTTACCTGATAAGATTGTTTCACAACTAGTTAAAAATCCAAAAAACCTGGTCGATTTGATATTAGTGTTCCTGACATTAATTGCTTGCTATGGGCTATGTATGCGTCACGAGTGTATGTTCACATCGAACAATATAGTAAAATAAGAAATATAATGCAGCAATTTAACCATAAAAAGTGAACAGAATTACTTGTATTTTGTGACATTTTTTTACTATTTATGGTGACGTAATCACTTTAAAACAAAAAGAAAAATTTACATTCGTTAAAGGTAAGGGCACACGAGCGATTTTTATCGCCCGATCGCCGCGAATTTCAAAATCGCTCGAAAAAATCGCTCGTGTGCCCCTTCACGTCGACGCCGATTTTAATCGGCCGACCGAATCGCCCGTATCCAAAATGTTAGATATTTTCGGGCGATTATTTACGCCGGGCGATTATTTACGCCGGGCGATTATTATCGCTCGTGTGCCCGTGACCGGCGTATTTTGTCGCCCGATCGATTTTTCTAAACCAATCGGACGTGTTGTTGTTATCATGTGATGTTAAATGTTCTGTCGAGTGGCGTACGCGTACGCTCTCAAATTCGCTACGTCACGTGTGCCCCTTCGTGATCGGGCGATAAAAATCGCTACGTGTGCCCCTTCGTGATCGGGCGATTAAATTCGCTACGTGTGCCCCTTCGTGATCGGGCGATTAAATTCGCTGGCAATTTTAATCGCCGCGATCGGGCGATAAAAATCGCTCGTGTGCCCCTAGCATAACTGTCAAAATCGGCGACAAAAGTATTACATTTGTCATGACATTCCACAAGCCATGGTCATCGGGTATGCGTGTATTTTGAAATTCGCGGCGATCGGGCGATAAAAATCGCTCGTGTGCCCCTACCTTTAAATGTGTAATCGAACTCCACCCTGCGGCGTTGCGTTGTGGTCTTATAATATGCAATTCTGAATTTTTTTAATTAGATGTATCGAGCCACCAATAGCCATGTGTGAAAGCACGACACGTACAAAGTTTCCAACACATCTCGAAGACATATTTGGAAGCACCCAAAGAATACTGAATATACCTGGTATCTTTGAACAACCAGTCGTGCAAACAATCTGTCAGTAAGTATCGATCAATACATCTATCCAACCATTAATCCATCCAACCATTCATTTATTCGTTCATTCATTCATTCATTCATTCATTCATTCATTCATTCATTCATTCATTCATTCATTCATCCATCCATTCATCCATCTATTCTTCCATCCATCCATCCATCCGTCCGTCCATCTATCCATTCATCCATCGGCCTGCCGGCCTGCCTCTCTATCTGCCTGCGTGTCTGTCTGTGTGTCTGTCCGGTCCTCTGACGTCAGCTCGCTTATATTGCCGGTATTCTGGTTGTACGCAGTTGGCTGTCATTACAAACGGCTGACTGCGCCGTCCTACGCCTGATTTCGAGTCCCGATGTTTTCCTGGCCCATTCCCTACTCTGCCTTTGTCTGGGCTTGTCTTTGTAATAACTTTGGGAACCATCGCCTCAGGGTACGTAGCCACTACGTCATCCGGCGTAACAACCAAGGGTAGACGATGTAGTTACAATCTGAAATCCTCTTTTAATATCCAAAGCATTCAGTGATGGTAGTAAAATATTGTCCCGTGACTCGTCTAACCGGTGGCGACTAGAATTGTCGTGGTCGTTAAAGTATAATGGACAATGGTTTGCGCGACGTTGATGTGTTGGTCAGTCGAATGTTCAAGGTGCTCCCGTGTCGTTGCGGCTGAGCAAGCAGACCACTGCGCATGGTCACGAATTGACATGTAAATAGCCTTCCATTCGTATCTCGTTGACACGTTGCGGGTTAGAAGAAGTGGAGATCACCATCATTTGCGTAACCTATGCCCCAGACATCCGGTCGTTCATGAGATTGCGTATAGTTAGTTTTAGTTGACTGCGTGCGCGATATTACACGTGCATTCACCTGCGTTTACAGCCCTAATAATGACCGAATAATGATGATTGTAGCGATGATTATATTATTTTTAATAACACTCAAACACCGAAGGAGTGCCATATGTCACACACCACGCTGGCTATCTTCATATCTACGTCGATAGTAGTTATTTCAGCATTACGGTGTCTACACTGTACTTGTGTCGACTCTCTATTTCACTCACAGGTCGAGCAGCTGCAACCTCGTGCACGGAAACTGCACGCAGGAGTACAGGGAGCAGAGTCTGATCATCATCCTGCCGCCTAGCGACAAGTGCGTGCTCAGTACGTTCCTCATCCCGACCGGCTGCGCTTGCCGAGCGACCATCTTCCCGCCAACGTAACGCGTGTCTAGTCGTGACAGCCAGCGGCCCCGCGTGCGTGCAGCGTGCGTGCGTGCAGCGTGTGTGCGTGTTCAGCGTGCGTGCGGGCAGCGTGTGTGCGTGCAGTGTACGTGCGTGTTCAGCGTGCGTGCGTGTTCAGCGTGCGTGCGTGCAGCGTGTGTGCGTGCAGTGTACATGCGTGTTCAGCGTGCGTGCGTGCGCCGTGCAGCATGTGTGCGTGTTCAGCGTGCGTGCGTGTTCAGCGTGCGTGCGTGTTCAGCGTGCGTGCGTGCGCGTGCAGTGTACGTGCGTGCAGTGTGCATGCGTGCAACGAGCGTGCGTTCAGTGTGCATGCGTGCGGGGTGCGTGCCGCCGGGCACTTGATACCGCGAACTCGTCGGGTGCGGAGAGTAGTTGTCGGATTTGCGTGAGGATGAACGAGGAGGGTGTTCGTATGTGGATGATAAAGAACCCTAACACGTCTCTATCACGCTTCGTTACTGCTCGCCTGTGTCTCTCTGTAGTCTGTGCATGCGTGCGAGAGCGGTCGGTGCCATTCACATGAATTTCTCGTCGTAGATTCCCAGTTACATAAACTCATATTATACTTATAATACATACAATGATGAATATTTTTTGTAGGGTGCATCATTATGTGCCTATGCGTTTAATTTATAATTTCAGTTGTGATAAAAAAAATATAAAAAAGTAAACTATGGCCTGAACTATAATGAGACAAACGCGGATCGATACAAGAATGAGCCGTTGCAAAAAAATCACGACAAATCACATAGGAATGAGTCCGCGTCTGTCCACATTGTGACACCACACCTTATTAGCCAACTGTGATATTTGGAATGGACTAAACCTTCATATATCGTTATACATAAAATAGTACACGAATCTATATTTAATCAATATTAATAAAAAATATAGTGGCACAGAAGATATTCGTAAAGCGAGTGTATAATTTCACAATGTATTCAATAAAATATTTTCTGCTTAACGTGATGTTTTCTTGTCATTACTTGCATTTTGCGCGCAGTAAATGTTGGATATGTAGCAGAAAGTAACAATCACAAACCTGTTTGGTAGGGCGCGTAACATAACATAACCTGGCCTGCGGAGAAAGTCAACACACTATGGTTTTCGAATCAGGAAGATGAAACTGGTCACTTATCTGTGTCGTTGACATCAGCTGTAGCGAGTGATTGCACAGACACCCACTATTAAGACACGGGAGGGGGGGGGGGTTGTAGTCGGAGGATTTGCTCGAAACTCGAACACGCTCCAGCGACAGCATGCCTGAACCTAGGACGATGTTTATAAAGCTTATTGGAGTGTTTTACACTGTTTGTTTGTTCTATTATGCTGAATATAGGGAAACCCCTGCCGGAAATAGCTTCCTCTAACGTAGCAGAGTAGTCTATATCAGTGCCTGTTGCCACTAATCCAGCAACAACGTAAGCCTAAGAAAAATGCAGTCACTGAACAGGAAATTGACACTACTCGATGTCATCAGAAACTAATTCCTCCTATAAAGACGCCGCCCACCTTGCCACAGTAAACACATCATACACATTAATATAAATAACGGATTTGATGGAAATGATTCTCACTTCGGCTATCGTGAGCACTATCACTGACGACTATTCACTATAGCAATCGCGGCGGGTTCAACGAACAGGGCTGTTGACCAAGTGGTGAAGTCGGTCGGGCGTTGCGAATCGCCAGCAGGTACCTACGTATCCGGCTCTGGCGCAGGGGGGGGGGACACGGCGAGGCGGGCTCACTGAACACTTTCCATTCCCGCCGAGTGAGCGAGGTGCACAACATCACACCGGCGCGCCCAATTCGCTGCTCGTAGTCGTTTCGCGTGGATTCTGTCACCTGGAAACCGTAAGAGACGCAACGCATGCCGCAGTACTCACGGTGAGATCTTCAGAATAAGGTAAGACACTTTCGCTGCCTTGCTGTTGACAGTGGTGGGTCGACGTAACCGCGCGCTAGCATATTTCGAATTGTTACGAATCGTGTAAACACTCCGTGTGCGCGACGCAAGTGTCTTTCCGAGTGGCAGGATATATTATACGCAGTGAACCGCGTGAAATGTGGTAATGAACTGCGGAACAATCTGTAACAGACGATAGCATTTAGACATATTCAATACACATTCGAGCGCTAACCTTTTACAAGAAGTCGTGACCTCGTCTTCGCATCGTTAACACTGGCGTAGACACAGCGCGATCACTATGTGCGTCTTCTGGCAGCACGCCACCACAGCCACGGTGATTACAGATGGTTCGACCTTTCACTTTTTAAACATTGACTGCATCGTTTGTAGGTACGACGCAGCAAGATTGTCATTCGGACAGTAGCAGAGAAGCTTGGATAACAACCCGAAGAAGATGTTCTCTTCCATTGTACGTCAATTAATTAATTTCTTGATATCATGCGTAGTAAACGCGCGCTACTGAGGTAGTAAATCTATTGCTACTCTATTTAGATACCAGTTTATATTGGGTGTGTTATGTGTATTTTCGTGAGCTAATCAGTATTCGCATTATTTTTAGATCGCCTACATAAGTATCGTCGTTGGTATATCATTCCTGCCTAACGGCGGAGCCGCATCTAACGTTGTGTTGAGGGAATACATAACCTCCAAACGGGTTGACATGAACCGGATATTACAACTTAAGGATCTGGGCCTGGAAGAGCAATTTAGTCAGGATGCTTCCCCGCAGATTCGTACAGCTGCATTGTGAGTGTATTTGCATATCTTTATCTGCAGACTCGATTCGCGAGAACGCGTATTTTTGACGTCATATAAAACGAACTAATCAAGTGGGGGTATGATTTATCGCTCTATACGACATACTGCATCATTAATGCATTTATATGTCAATAGCGAACGTAGCGTTGACGTTTATAAATCGTGTTTTTTGCCGTCTTCACCGATGAAATTGCAGGGATGCGATCACCAGAAGCTTTAACTTCAGCGGAGTGCCGGTGTTGACGTGCGACAATACAGTGGTGACAGACAAACTATTTGATCCTACAACTGGACTACTTAGAAGGAAGCGCCAAATAGGAACTTGCCCCAAAGATAGGTGCGTGAATCTCACGAGAATAATATACATAAAAACAGCCATGAACGCGTTTGTGATGATTATAAGGTTTATACGACTAGTTTCTTCGCCCCTCATCTTCATCGTTTTAATTGCGTGTTCCTCCGTAAGGTGTCGCCACAGTACAGGTTCATACGGAAATAGTATCAGCAACGCCAGTCACCTCTCATTGAAAAAATATTTCGAATTTCATTCTCGTATCGCAGATGACGATATGCTGCCTGCATGAAGCGTCTTATAATATTATATAAATTATAACATTAATTAACATTATAACTTATCTTATAATTATAATATTAACTTTACTTTATTAACTTAACTTAACATTATAATATGAAAAAGAAGCATGGCATAAGCTTAGCTTACAAGATCTGTTCAATTGATGCGAAAGAATCAGAGCGAGAGAGAGAGCGGGGGCGAAAGAATGCGTGGGGGAGTATAGGTGTAGAGTGTTGTGCAAGGATTACACAAGATTAGAGAAGTTGATGAATATACCATTACTGTAAATTGCTAACCGATCTGTTTTTATTCGTATAGTTGCATCGATGCTCCAGTGCCAGTATGTAACATCACTCGAAGACTATCAAAGCCGCTCTTTGGCTACAATCCAAATGGAGAGTTCAGGGTCATCGTGCAAATGCCAACGTTGGAGCAGTGCGTTGAAATTATACACTGCAGGTGTGAAACTGAAACCAACGAGCGCACATACTCCTACACTTGCACTTAAACGCGCACATACACTTAGCTCCTTCGCTTTCTGCGAAGCACCGGTCGGCGTAGCATCCTTTTGCTACTTGCGTTATTTAATATCTTAGAAATGACCGACATTGCATTACCTATTGCTTTAATTTAGTAAATTGTTTCTCTACTTATATTACAGCAGCAACACTTGCAACCTGGTGAAAGGACGATGCCAACTAGACTACAGACTGGAGCAACTCATGGTTTTTGATCCTATACAGGACATTCCCTTCTCCGATTACATATTTGTTCCTAGCGGTTGCACTTGTAGAGTAAGAATATCAACGCTGAAGTAAAAGCGAGCGCCAGCGTTCTAAAACGTGTTCTTTCGTTAGCTGTGTCTTCTCAGATATCTTAGCCGTGCATGGGTTTTGATGTCGTGTTGCTCTGCATGGTGTCTATATGCTGCGAAATATAGTTTGTATCTTTATTACCGTGGCGTGTCATCGTAATTAACCGATGAAATTTTGTGTCAACATGAAAAACTCTAATGTGTGTGTATGTCAATATCAAATATAACGCTGAGAAATGTAAATATAGAATATTTTATTGTGATATATAATAAAAGCTACGACACAAACAGTGAAAGTATCCGAATATTTGTGTGTTATGTGTGGAGCGCATTCCTTTAGTAACTCTCGTCGGCTGGGCCGCGAACGCGAATGACGTGATGATGATGATGAAGAAGATGATAATGATGATGATGGTGATTGATGATGATGTTGATGATGATGATGAATGGTGATGACCACCTAACTTGAAGTGTATATAGATCACAGTAATCGATACTAGCGAAAAGCAATGCCTGGTATATGTGTACTTATTAAAAATCATCACGCTATCGCTGGTGTTCCTGTTCAGATTGCATTTATATACTTGCTATTTAAGCCATCTCTTCGAGAAATTAAAACATGCAAACCATGCTTTTTTTTGTTATTGAGTTAGCTTAGCAACTGCAAACGTTAGAAAGCTGGGGCCATTGACAGAAGCATCATAAATTGTCATAACTATTTATGACAAGGAGGGAACTGTTAATTTGGTGATACGGGATTGGACTATTTTAATTATCTAGAAACCGGGATATATACCAGATACCTTTTTGTGACTAGATAATAATAGATGTCAACCGGAACGCGGGAAAGCCGAAACCACGATTTTAATTAACCGGAAACTGGTAACTTAAATATTTTTTACCTGGGAGACATTAAATGGAACCCCCTCAAACATTAAAGCAATATTAATCACGCAAAATTAATTAAACATTTGAGGTTAATGAAATTTCTATAGACTGGCTCAATTCTCTGTATGTAAATGTCTAATGCAGAATACTTTGGTTTAAAATGTACACGACTCGTGGTATAGTAATTCAGGGGTTTCAGATTATCAAGTTAGCGTGTAGCTAAATTACCCATGCACACCAGGGTCTCTGCTACCTATTCCACATCCGATGTCAATCTCGTGCGTATCATCATATCGATGCAGCGGTATCTTTCGTGTTAAGATCACGGACGAACTTCATCACGGTAGAGTGAAATTTGCCAATGTCGGTTCATGGGTGCTGCACAGACATCTCACGCAGGCAGCACATGGTAGATGCTGTCCCTTAAACACCGCCCTCGTCGACACACGTAACTCGATCTTGCTCGTTTATCGGTGTAGTGTATCGGGCCTACTACTGGCGTAACTTCTCAGTACTTGGTGTGACTCTCACTTGACGCTCACTCGATTTGGCGCTGCGCGGCGGTTCTGCGCTGCTTCAATTTAGTGTTTTTGAGTATCATCTTTCGATTTTTTTTGCGGACATAGTGTACTTTAAGTTGTATAATTCTAGTTGAAGCTTCGTAAACAGTCGGCATCCATATGGAATATCCTGCACTGTACGCTAGCTGGTATTTATGCAGCACGCCACTTTTTTGTAAATGGTTGGTTTAATTTTAACTCCAAGTCGACTGAAATCACGTGAGAAACAAGTCAACGCATGTAAGGGCAGTTTGGCAGGAATAAAGATTGGCACATAGGGAGAATGTTTTGTAACAAAATACATAGAACTTCTGGTAAAAACAATTATATGGTAGCCCATGACCTGGTTGCGGAGGTACAGTTAAAAGTTGTAATGTAGCATGTTCTTTCCTGTTAAAACAATCATTCAACATAGAGGTTCGTTAACTTGATACTATGCGGTGGATACTTGCGATGGAATATATATATATATATATGTGTGTGTGTGTGTGTGTGTGTGTATGTGTGTGTGTGTGTGTGTGGTGCCTGTGCGTGCGGCGTGCTGTGCGGTGCTGTGTGTGGCGTGTCGCGTGCAGCTGCCGTGCGTGCGTCGTGCGTGCGCTGCGTGCGTGCATGCGGTGATTCGTTTATGTTCTAGATATCCAAGCAATGACATTGAGAATACGTGGACTATATTCCTGCGAATATACAGAATTTAGGCATCGCTATACATTATATTTATATTATATTCGTTAGAATAGAAAATACTACGACCTGGTAGTTATTCGTACATCGTAGGATTCCATCAGACGCGGGAAGAGGGCCAGTGTAATGAGCGAGCGCGCATATAGCTCGCTCTACAGAGCAAATCATTCGCAATTTATAGATCCCGCCGAAGAAGCTTCTGGTCATTTGCCAAAGATAGTTGGCCCTAAGCGTCTACAGTCACTAGCGAAATCTGCAGCAATCGCTCAGCATGTAGCCCCAGTAAGCATCGCGTGGCCTGCAGCCAGTCATGTTTAAGACATCCAGATGCTTGTTATATCCGGTCGGTTGCACGGTATTGCTGTCGATGTGCCCTGCGCGCAATACATACAGAACGAACCCGAGTTATAATCTGAATAAGCGCACGAAAACCGTATAGTCTCTCTGAGAGAGAGAGAGAGAGAGAGAGAGAGAGAGAGAGAGAGAGAGAGCGCGTGCGGAGGGCGTGAAGGGACTGAGCAGAGCCACGTACGTGCGCACGCACACACGCACACACATCATCTATACATACACGCACACACATCATCTATACATACACGCACTACCCATGCATAAGCGACCCACCATGCATTACCCACCAATATCGACTCTACCTATTCTTTGGCGTATTCGTGCGAAGCGTAGTGTGTACGGGAGAACTCATGTTATTCAAAGCAACTCACCCATCTCTGCGAGCGGGAACCTCCAGTACATACGCTCTCTTCCAACCTCCGCGTTAGATTTCCCTTCCACGAAAGAAAAAAGAAAAAAGGGCCTCTTCTACTATAGTTCTCTGCTTGTGGTGTCCAGAGAGGCAGACTGTCGTTATATGTCGGTTCTCACCGCAAGACGCAATCTTCTTGAATATGTCGCTATAAACTTGTTGTTCACCTATCACTGTCCCGTCATTGTTGGGTTAGCAGACGCTTGATCCAGTATCGGTGATAGCCTGCTATAGATGAGGTCTGCATGCAGATGCTCGTCTCTCACTATAAACAGATAGACGTTAACCGGTAGCAATTTTGCGGCTTGATGCTAGTAACCTAGCTTGGATAAGCGATGTATCGTTTCAACTCATCAGGTTCCTTTCTACCCACTACACTATGTTTGCACTGTGTGTAACAATGTTTACTGAGAGCCCTAGATAACTGACAGCGCAAGAGTGTGCTCTCTCGCGATATATTAGATACCGATATGCATACGAGGTAGTATAGTTCCAACGGAGAAATGCCCTAGTAGTATATGTGTACTCTTGTTAAGAGTTATTCGTGCACTCATTACGTCTTTCGCCCAGCTGTTCAATGGCCATTGATGGCTTTCGAGCGGGGTGATGGGGTTAGCTTTACGGTCAACAACAAAAAGTTAATACAATGCATTCACGTCTGCAACAGAGTTACGCCATTGAGGCAACTCGAAAGATAGAGTTACACAACATGCGTACAAAGATGTTTATTTGCGCTTCTTATGTATATATATATATATCGTGTCGTATAATAGTATGACGCAGGGAGTTCTTAGCGGCTTCGGCGCTCCGACTTAAGTAACAATAACCACACAAATATCCAAAGAATAATATTTTGCTTAAATACTCTTGGCCGTCGTTTCACATTGACTGGGCGCAACAGATGTCCGCCCGTTGAAGCAGAGTTCTACCGAATGGACAGAAACCAGCAAAACGAATCCCTGCAAACATACAAATAAACAATTCCATTGTCGGTTGGTAGCGGTCACCGGCGCGGATAAACAATACTGTAAGGCCGTGTTCCGTACGCTCTCTGACGAACGCCTACGTTAGACCTATGCCGCTCACGCGCGCAAGTTAATTATTAGGCGTCGGAGAGGTAAAATGTTGCCGTCGCTCGCATGGCCTGTCCTACTTCGTCTAGCCCTGAAGTATTTTCATGAGTTTCCGCCCTCGTCGGATTCCTATTGCACGCACGCGAACGTCCCAATATGCCGAAAATAGTCTCACCCGTGCCACATGCTGCAAGGGGGTGGCCTACAGCACCTTTTACATATGCAAGCGAAAGGGAGACAGAGTATACGATTTCAGCTATAATGGTCGGATGGCATCTGCGCAATGTGTTCTGAGTTGATTTCCAAAAATGGTGCTAGAACTTTGCCGTCTTCTTATAGGCGGGCTTGCGCCGAGGACGAGCGTGTGCATTCATCTTGGTGCTCTAGCCTCATCGTCGCTAGTCATTCCTGAGAGTGCCTCCGTGCTTCAGCTGATCACAGCACCGTCTTTCCTAAACACACATCACCATGGTGAGTACTGAGTTTCGCTGTGAACCACGACGCTTCATCGCGCATTCAAACAGAACAGGCAGGCTTCTTCTATAAAGATGCGTCTGTGTGTTTGGACGGCTGCAGTGTGCGTTTACGTGGCTACCTTTGCTTTTAGGTTCAGGTTTAATATGGCATGTAGTACCGAGTGTTTGAGATCGTCACACCTCGTTTTATAGATGTAGTTATTGGCGTTCGTATGTGTAGTAATGTCGTAACAATTTTAATTAATGATACCTGATGAGTTTGAGAGACTAACGCGCTTGGTAGTTTTGTATACGAGTGATTTCATCCTCACAGTCGCTATCGTAAATGGCGGATAAGGGCAAACCAAGGACAAGGGCAGCAGAGCAATGCGCTTTTCGAAGCAGCCTATCATTTAGCAGGATAAACATTTTGGAACTGGTTTATTCCTCTTTCGCGTATTTTAACGAGTAGGGGGATTCATTTTGGTTTCATGGGGCACGCTTATTATGCCTGCCCGTATGTGAAATATTTACTCGCTTACTAAGGATTACATAAAAATAAAGTTTACACTTTATTTTTATGTAAACATCCGATGAAATTATTTAATCATTTACTAAGGATTATCATTTAATTCCCAGATTATGATGTACCGCGTATTTCATAGATTAACACATGAATGTTACACACGGAATCAAGAGTGAATAAAAACAAATGGCATTTTTTTCTTTGCTCTTGATGGAATGCTTTTACCGTAACAGTGGGTTTGCGATCTATAATCGATATCTATTTCGGTTTCGTTATTAGAATGCGTATAGTGATTTGCCTGGAATGTATTTCTAGTCTAGCGAAAAGACAGAGAAGAAGAAGAAGACAAAGAAGGCTGAGGGAGATTCCAGCAGTGGGTCCGGAAAGACGAAGAAGAGAGCACAGCGCGCCACATCCAATGTGTTCTCCATGTTCGACCAGAGGCAGGTCCAGGAGTTCAAGGAGGTAATAGCGGAGATGATGCCGAGCTTTAATGCGCCCGCCGCAGCATATACATACATTTATCTCCTTCCCGCAATCGCTTCGCGCCCGCTCCCGCTGCGTTCATCTCTCGCCGTGGCTATGCCTGCGTCGTGTGGATAAGTTACGTGCGAGCGGGAGCGGGAGCCGGGTGACCGATACGATACGAAGTCACGCGCGCGCAGACGCGCTCCGTCTCCCAAAATAGATCATCCACACGCGCGGCACTGGCAGATGTCGGGCCCGTGCGTGTCAGAGATGCGCTGCTTCCGAATTGTGTGGGGGGAGGGGTTACTAATAAATATAGTGAGTGGTGTATACGCAAGGAGCGCTATGAGCTAATATTCAGGGTTAAATAAGTTTAGCGACGAAACCTCTCCCACTTAAATCAATCGCCAGAAAGTTGAGAATGAATACCGCCGGGTATGAGATTAGTATATTCAAAGGGGATTTTGTAATAGCTGGTT
Source organism: Priapulus caudatus (assembly GCF_000485595.1). Lineage (NCBI taxonomy): Eukaryota > Metazoa > Priapulida > Priapulimorpha > Priapulimorphida > Priapulidae > Priapulus > Priapulus caudatus. The sequence continues at coordinate 151,705 of NW_014577062.1, read as the reverse complement.
ACGTAACGAATAATTAACCATAATTAAAAATAAAAACGAATGCTGTATTGTAATCTATTATAAAATTGATTTAATTATACATTTATTGAGAATTGTATAAGATACGGTGGATGAGATATTATCTTTTATAATCATCGGCGAATTATCAATTCATTAGCTTTAGAAAAATGCCTTTAAAATTATGTAATTATTTTTGCAGGCATTCACACTGATCGATCAGGATAGAGATGGATTCATCAGCAAAGAAGATCTCGCTGGAATGTTCGACTCACTAGGTAAGGATTAACAGCACAGATTATATCTGCTAAGATGTTTGATTACAAAAGCTCAAAACTACACAGAATATTAGATAGATAGATAGATAGATAGATAGATAGATAGATAGATAGATAGATAGATAGATAGATAGATAGATAGATAGATAGATAGATAGATAGATAGATAGATAGATAGATAGATAGATAGATAGATAGATAGATAGATAGATAGATAGATAGATAGATAGATATTTATTTATCTATCTATCTATCTATCTATTTATTTATCTATCTAAAAATCTATCTACACATATATATATATGCGATAGCGAGAGTTGTGCCAACGGAAAGCTTGCATTGATCTTGTTTAATGGCCTGATGTTTGTCTCTATGCCTGCCGGAACTATATATATATATATATATATATATATATATATATATATATATATATA
>NW_014577062.1:138557-150986 GCF_000485595.1 Priapulus caudatus | reverse complement strand
TATATATATATATATATATATATATATATACGTATAGGGCTGAGCTGGTTAGCAACACGTAGACCGCCGCAGCGCAGGGTTGCTCCAGGAATAGCTTGAATTCCACTGCTGCAATCTTATCCGCCATATTTATTTTTGGCATGCATTCGAAGCCGTCGCGTTTTGTGCTGCGCTTAGCTAAAAAATCGCGGAACCTGGTTTAACAGTATAGACTGGTCTGCAACTGTAAGTCTGAGCTCACGCTGTTGTACTGTCGGGTCAAATAATGCCACTATAAATAAGCAGCGTAAATCCGAGAAAGCTTTCGCACGTCGCGGGGTTGTGAATGAACGCGATTTCTGCTTCGGCAATAAACAAACGGTCGTGTGGAATTTCGTGGACTAGTTGGCAGTAGTGCAGCACACGCGTCTTCAGCGCGACCATTTTTAGTGTTTTCGGGACGCGTATTCGATAATGTACCATTTCGCTTTCTTTGAGTGATGTTGGCTCGTGCAGTTTCTGTAACAACGTTTGATTTTCGCAGGACGAACGGCCAAGGACACAGAACTTGATGAGATGCTCAGTGAGGCACCAGGTCCCCTGAATTTCACAATGTTCCTGCAGTTGTTCGGTGAACGATTCTCTGGTAAGTCCATGGCTTTTCTAGTCACGGCCTTTAGATCGTCGTGAGAACGTTGTAACGCGAGCGACTGTTATCTGAAGCAACAAGAGCGGAATATTCTCATGTTAATCATGAGAACACATACAAGTACAGAATGGATATGAATTTAGGCGGATCTGTGCTTTATAGTATCTATGACGGGTGAATTTTCGCCGCGATCCATATTCATGCCTTGTTGATAATACTTCGGTGCGATTCCCCATTGATAATTGCCCGTTGAAATTCCCCCGATGATATCGCCTGTGACAGGCGCACGGCCTGGTGGTTCCTACAGAGCCATCATTGACTGCTTCAGATAAAAAAAAAAAACAACGCCGCATTATATCAGCGTCTGGAGGACTAACATCCTATATCTTTAGACTAGAACGGCTTGTAACAAATGCAGTGCGCCTAAGTGAATGCTGTTGTTTTAATTTGCGCCCATCCAACACATGTAACGAAAGCGTCGACAAAAGCGGGAGCCACTGAGCAAAGTACCAGTGAATGTTACCGTGTCGCTCACATTACACTGTGAAAGGTTCACGGCTAGTCGATATGCCTTGTGTTTTCGTTAACGGTAATTTCTATCTCACAAGATCGCGTTAAAGAAATAGAACCGAGGCGATCTCTCAGGGAGTTTAGATCAGTAAAAAAGAAAACAGAGCAGCAGCCAAGGTTAAAATGTAATCGCAACTGAGCTATGAAGCCAAGGACGATAAAACTATATGTAAAAAATATGTAGGTGCCCGTGAAATGGTCGGCATAAAGGAGCCGCATGTTTGCGCGCTGGTCTCCTCTGCTATCGCCAACGTCATACATGTCAAAAATAAAAATTTCAGCCGCCGGGCTGCTTCCGCAAATAAACACACTACAATCCGGTACGGGAAAGTAGATCCAGATTGTACTCGCCGTCATGTTATGCGAGCATGAAGTTTGATAGTTTATTGGCTATTTTGACTGTAATGTGTTATTAGAACAACAAGCTTTATTAATGCGACCAGTTCTACTCGTGCAAACAGCGAGTGCTGTCATACATACAGCTTGTTAATTTGTACACTATCTACTACGGTAGAAACTATTTCAAATGACCTCCGTGTAATACAGAGGTCACGTAGCGTGTGCTCTAGACGCGGCATTATATATATATGCCTTCTATATACGCCGTAATATAGCCAGGAGCTCATCGATGCATTGTCCAAACCCCTGCATACGGCCCGTAAAAAGTACTCTTATATAACCCGACGATTATTTTTCAAACACAGGGTCTGATCCAGAAGATGCCATCCTCAACGCGTTCAAGCTTTTCGATCCAGAGGCCACTGGAGCGGTCGATGCCAAGAAGTGAGTTAGAAGCTGTGTTCTATATGACACATTGTAATTAATATAATTTCAACGGTCAACGCAGTTTCGCGAATTGATGCTCTAACTGCAGCGAGTTTAAGTCTATGTCGTTGAAGTTAATACATCAATAGTAACGTTAATACATCAATAGTAACGTTAATACATCAATAGTAGCATTTTATAATTGCATGGGCGGTATGAAATTAAAGTGCTACACTGTTATTGCTGTCATGAGTGTCGCGTGGAATAATTTGGTATAATTTCTACACACAGTGAGTCATTATTCCGCATTTCTGTTTATTTCAGACTGAAAGAACTTATTCAGGGAATTGGAGACCGATTCGACAAGAAGGAGGTACGATTAGCTAAGTAGAAAAGTAGTGCCAGAAATGGTTTCCAGACGATTGAAACTATAATTAATTGATAATAGACGATTGATATTAGACGAATATCGAGATTGATATTAGACGGATATTAAAGAATTGATATTAAACGATTAAATTAATATGTAACGGAAAAATTGACTAAACTGAAACGTATCCAACGCAATCTTCACTAACCTATGTCACCCCATACACGCCCGTATGAATCACATAAAGCGAATGGACAAACAACCTTCAGCGCGACGTGACTGATCGCGCGTGTATCTTATAGGTGGAACAGCTCTTCCAGAACGCACCAGTGACTAAGGGCAAGTTCGACTACAAGGCCTACGCCCACACCCTCACGCACGGCGAGGAGGAGCTCGAACAGAGCTAAACACCGCGATCAGGAATGGGTGACACCCGCCAAACAGCACCATCCCGCGCGGGGACCATGAGGTCGGGAAACTCCGCATCGCTGAAGTGTCACGACATCACTAAGCCTCTGGATCAAACACCAAAGTTGAAGCACCGTTAATACGACGTAGTGTAGTGCTCCGTTCACCAGCTGCACAACGTCGTTGCACCTCAGGACGCTGATACTGCAAGCGATGGGTTGATTTTGTTGACTAAATGGATTCTTGTTAAAGATGAATCGTTGTACTGTCATCGTCAGCGTTTACTGTGCTGTTGTAAAAACTGTCAAATTAGGGTGGATATTATTGCTGAGTGGGGTGTCGTTTAGCGTTCTAATCAACATAGTAACACGTGCATCAATGCATAGTTATTGCTCGCCTTGCCTGATTCTGCAATAATATTCACCAATGTGCAAAATGTGTGTGCGTGCGTGTGTGTGTGTGTGTTCGTCTTCTGTCGCATTTCTGAAAATCACAGCTTACTAATCGGCTTTCGAGCCCGGCTTTCAGTTGCCCACTATACAGCAATCAGGACTCCTTCATTTCACTTTCGCTTTGCTACGTACATTCTTGTAGTATTTAAACTCAGTTAGATTTCATCCGTTGTGGGCAACTAGAAAGCTAAAGCTAAATCGTCAAAATCAATACCAAGAAAATATTAACTGCCCAGTCTTACGTCCTTCATTTCTTTCTCAAATAAATATCATCTGGATAATTTTTTGTCCGTTTATCTTCATTGATTCTGTGAAACTGTTTCATACGGAGGTGGTAACGTAGTAAGTAGGACAAGTACTTGGTCTACGCAAGCCTAGACAGTAGAGTGAGGAGTGTTTGTATATTGACAAAAATCCAGTAAAAATAACCTGTGCACAGCAATATTTTGTTTGTATTTACATTTCATCAAGATATTCTGATATCATACGCCTATTACAAATCTATATAAATAAAGTATATACAAAGCGTAAGTCCGCAAATCACATCCAAATGGAGACACCCAAAAACTTTATTTATAAACATGTGCGTGGTCTCTGGTTAGGATATAGGCTATATATTAGATTAACCTCTCAGGTCACTTAACGTCAGGCGCAGACATTTGATTATGGATTTTCTGCCGTGGCGAACGTATTCCTAGAGCTGATTTGGCCTACATAAATAAAAATAGAAACATAAATAGAAATAGAAGTTAATGTCTATTCCAATGGCTTGCCCAAACGACTGCGGTGCCAGACGGTCGCTCTGTTTCCGCTGGGTAAGTACACCCGCATTTGCGCTATAGCAGGCGGGAAAATTTACTAATTTAATCTTCGTCAAGACTCGTGGCCTTTCACCATATGCACTCGCCGGTTCACGTACATAGAGATGAGCAGAATTGCGGGCACAGGAAATGTACTAGGAGGACTAATCTAAAGATGAGTGTAATGAAGGGGGATCGAGTGTCTATGAGGTGTATGGAAAGGGGCGGAGGAAGTCTCGGACGGGAAGATGAGCAGAATGAAGTAGCAGGGTGGCCGTGGCAAAGCCAACGTACCTGGGGACCAACAAAGATGGCGGCAGAATGATGTTGAGGGTGGCCGGAGGTGGGAAAGAAGCACAGATGAAGGCGGGCGGAATACTTGAACAAAATAAAGAAGGACAGTGACTAAAAGTGGGGCACATTCCAGAACATTCTCTAAAAGAGTACTGTATAAGAGGTGCCATAACGAAAACGGGACGTAGATGAACGCCAGACTATATATATATATGAGTAGTAGATATTCTACAACCACATTTCAAAATATTTTAGAATACTCTCAAACATCTTGGAAACATATTCTAGATTCTTCCCGGACATTTTTGAGCCAGAACAATCTAGAACAATATAAACCGTCTATATAACAAACATTATGAAGATTCAACAAGAAATTACGTAGTACAGCAGCACTGGCTTCCTATTACATTCTGGGTTTTAACCAACTTTACCCTTTACAAGATCTGACATATATTGATCTATCTTGGTTAAATTTTACTCAACCGTGTTGATTCAAAACGTAGGCTACTGTTGACGTTTCGCCTAGCTTCTATCAGGAAGCTTTTTCAATCACTTCATCAGTTTTGACCACCAGATGGTGTAGTGGTCAGCAGTTTGGTCCACACGTGTCTGAGTCTGTATCCCCACCACTGATCTCTACCAGCCCTAACGCTCATAGGGTCTATGTCCCCCAGAGTACTGCCGGAACGTACCCTGGTAACTATCTAGCTGATATGGTTAGGGTTGGGGTTAGGGTTAGGGTTAGGGCGTCTAAGGCGTTTAACGGGTTGGAGAGTTAGCGGGTTAGGGGTTAGGGTAGATAGGCTTAGGCAACTCCCTAGACTCGTTAGTGAAGTAGGCGAGTACGGGTCTGGCATATTAGATAGTAGTATTTAGTACCAGGGTACGTTCCGGTATACAGGACCGTGCCCAGGGTACGTTCCGGCAGTACCCTGGGGGACATAGACTCTATCAGCTATACGAACTAGCGTGGATCGGCTAAGAGCTATCATAGATATATAAGAGAAGATTCTCTCTCTCTATATCTATATGGAGCTATCCAGTTAGTATAGTAGAGATCAGTGATCGCCCACTCGTCACGGTTGATGTTCGGGTCTAGCGGATCCAGATGGCCTTTTTAATCGCAGCGCCTGATCTTGGATTTGGCTCCGCGATCGATGATCTCGGAAATGTCCCAATCGATCGGGTGAGTGTCGCTTCGCTACGTGGTCCGTGGATCGGCGGATTTGTTATTTCGGTAGCCGACTGTTTTCGTTGGGCTCTTGTAAGAAGATTTAGGAGCTACGGTGTCTACGTCCTTTTTATGTTCTTTAAGGACGGATTTCAAATTTTCGGCCGGTCTTCTCGCAATATATTCGACAGATCATATTGGTCCTCCGCGACCCGGGTGAGTCTAAACCATTTATGCCACCTCATCGTGGCGCGTGGACGACACCGATATCAGACCAGCGAAACATAATTCAGGACTGTATGCCAAACAGACGGTAGCCACATGCCCAAAAACCAGGCGCCATGATTGCAGGTCCGACGACGCGGAATATTAAGAAACCCAACGGGAGAGTCTAAACCTCATATTGCGAGTAGGGTTGTAATGCGACTCCAGCACAGCGCTGCAGATAAAAGCGACTGCAAATCTACTTCGGATAGAGTCTTTCTTTAACAAGTTACTAATTTTGTAACCCCCTTGTTTAAAGCCCCTTCCGCTTCCTGACACCAGCCCAATGTTGAAGAGAGTATTTGCCTCCCCATGTTAAATGCTACAGATTTCATCAAATAACACATTTGGCTAGACGCGCTCTACTGCTCTAGGCGCTGAAGAAGAAGCTGAACTGATGAAATATGAAAAGTCGCAGTGGGGTGAAGGTAGGTAAGTGTTACAAAAAGGGAGAGGTTCATAGTGTTGCGAGCTAATTCATTATCTATTCGCCCTAAACTACGCTAGTTACACTAAACTGTCGTATTACTTTCAACGTTTGCTACGATTTGTTATTCTGAAGCATTTTCATGAGTCAGATTTACATTAAGCAGATTGGAATTATATACAAAACGTATACGCTATAATATACTATATATATACATTTGCGCTCTTTCTAAATATCTTAGACAGACAGCTTTGGGATTGCATATCCATCACCAAACCCAAATCATCGTCGTATCATAGGCCTAGCGATGGGCGAGATGGAGAGAGAGATAGAAATGGGGAGAAAGAGCGAGACGAGAGATGCGACGAGAGAGAGAGGAGAGAGAGAGAGAGAAGAGAGAGAGAGAGCGAGAGGCAGCACGAGAGAAGAGAGAGACGCTGAGAGCAGAGAGAGAGAGAGAGAGCGAGAGCGAGAGAAAGAATAGATGCATAATACAGAGGAGAGTGTTTGTTTTTGTGTTATACGTTTGATATGTTAATGATAATATGTTCATAATGTTATATAACTATATATATATTAGTAGTATTAAGTATATACTTATATATATATAGATATATAACTATACTACGATTGGGTCAATATAGTATATCATATCTTGGAAGAAAACTAAAATAAAAATTAAAAATGTTATGTTATCAATTTGAGACATTAGTGAGTAATGATGTTCATGATTTCTTATATGGCTATATGTATATATGCGTAGTATTATTAAAATAATGACTATCCTGGATCTGTTTCTTCTAGTTTGGCTTTCTAGTTTGTTTTTTTAGTCGGCTTTTCTAGTAGGCTTTATCATGTTGGGTCCGCATCGGCGAACGCATGCATCACGCCAGGCAGAAATATGGCATGTCCCTGTCGTCATTTGGTAGGGGGTCTGCTGAGGAAGACAACAAGATCGCGGTCCCCATCTACGTAGGCACGTCATTTCAGGCTCTGAATTACATTGAAGGATCTCTGCATCTGACTATGTGTCCGTGCCCTCCAACAGTCTACCCATGAGGAACTTCTATAATCCGCATCGACGCAGGCCCCATTAGAACAATGGTAAAAAAGCCTTTTAGCTTGTGATAAAGGCTTTCACTGTTCGCGCTGGCTTTGCTGCAGGCAACATGTTTCTTCAATACAAGGCTACCCACGCGCATGAGGGACGCTTCCATCTCGTGCAACATTGTGTAGTAACGCACGCCCTTCTTCAAGGGGAGCATCGACAGCTGATGACTTCCTTCCTTTGTAGCTCATCTGCAATGGCCTGGCAGAATTGACTGGCGCCTCGTACTAGGACAGACATCGGTGTTATGAAGAACTCTGAAGTCAAACTTCATACTGGCATACTTGTCACCAGTTGCTATGGTGCGCATAAGTAACTGCCAATCTTCAAGTCGCCTGGCTGTCTATAGCCTTCCTATACATGGTGTCCTTGTTTGGGCACTCTTGGACCAAGTCTTGGCTAGCGAGAGCCTCATCAAGACATCGATTTAGGCTTGTACTCTCAGGAAGTTAAAACAGGATTGGCAGGATTTCGTAGTCGTAGCTCGGCCATTAAGGCAGTAATAGTGGCCAACCTGACTCTTCTCCCCGCACGTTCGTAACCATGGTCGAACGCCAGCATCTCCCTCTCCCTTTTGTATTCCTCTTTCTTCTCTCCTTCTAAATAATGTTGCAACAAGTTCAAAAAGTGATTTTATGCTATATACTTTGATAGAATATTTGATGTCATGAAGTTGATAGGTTTAAACTGTACTATATGTGTAAGTATATATAATCTATATTATATATATATATATAATGTATAATGTATTTATATGTGTGTGTGTGTCTGTAGATACTATATTATAAGCTTCATTTGGAAGTGGTTTTTGTTTAAGGAATTATTACAGTGCCATTGTTAAATATCTAATTCCATGAGGCTTTAATACTTCAATCATAAGTCTCGCTTGAATATATAATATAGTATACTATATATATATAATGATGGTTTTGATGTTGAAAGTTTTGCCATATTTGCACACACACACACACACACACACACACACCACCAACCGCACAACACACACACCACACCACACACACAACAGACCACAACACACACACACACACACACCACGCACACACACAACACAACACACAAATCACACACACCACACACACACATCATGACAGACCCACACACACACACACACACACACACACACACACACACACACACACACTAGTTAAGTCCTTTATTCGCTTTCTGAACTCCTGGATAAGATGTCGTCTGAAGGTGAAGGATATGCCCGAAAAATCGTAGGTTGATAAGGAAGCCAGATGTCGATAAAAATGGGCATTGGAGGGGAAATGCAGTGCAACAGTGAGGATCTATATAGAAGATTGAGAATTAGTATAAAAGAGAAAGAGATAAAGCAAAGAATATTGATCGGGAGATGGGGACATGCGGGTCGATGGAAAGGGAGATAATTAGGTGGGTGATAGCCTTTAAAATGAAGAGGAATTATCCTAGCATAGATTTATATGATAACATTCCATCAGTAGACATCACTTAAGAAATAGGAGGAAGACCGTGCATGTAAGATCCCGCTGCATATACGAGCCAGTACACAATCTAGCTACGTTAGTGTGTTAGCGCATGCACAATATCTCACCAGAGGAGTTATATTTTGTGATGAATATGCATTTAATATGGGTAGGGGGTATCTCAGCATAGATATCTCTAATGAATTTTTATCAGTAGACCTGTGTTTATATCAGAGCGCCCTAGCCTGTAGGGTACAAAACACCTACTTTATGCCCTAGCGTCCTTCCCCTTGCCTCCCCTGTCCTTCGCTCAGCCTCCCTCTTCTTCTACCGCCCCCAGCTATCTTCCCTACCGCCTTTCCTTAGTCTCCCACCCCCTTTCTCTCTCAGCAAGCTATATTATGAAGTTTTCCTTAGTCCGTATTGCACACCAGACACGGTGCGCGCGCATGCGCAATATCTCTCGAGAAAAATAATATTTTGCAAAGATTATGTATTTATAACGAAGAGGAGTTATCCTAGCATAGATTTATATAATAACATTTCATCAGTAGACATCACTTAAGAAATAGGAGGAAGACCTTGCATGTAGGATCCCCGCTGCGTATACAATTGCCAGTACACAATCTGGCTACGTTAGTGTGTTAGTGCATGCGCAATATCTCATCAGAGGAGTTACATTTTGTGATGAATATGCATTTAATATGGTTAGGGGGTATCTCAGCATAGATCTCTCTAATAAATTCTTATCAGTAGACCTGTGTTTATAGTTAGCAGAGCGCCCTAGCCTAGGGTACAAAACACCTACTTTATGCCCTAGCGTCCTTCCCCTTGCCTCCCCTATGCCATCTCTCAGCCTCCTTCTTCTTCTACCGCCCCAGCTATCTTCCTTGCCGCTTTTCCTCAGTCTCCCACCCTCTTTCTCCCTCAGCAAGCTATATTATGACGTTTTCCTCAGTCCGTATTGCACGCCTGACATAGTGCGCGCGCATGCGCAATATCTCTCCAGAAAATTTATATTTTGCAAAAATTATGCATTTAAACTGAAGAGGAGTTATCCTGGCATAGATTTATATGATAACATTCCATCAGTAGACATAACTTAAAAAATAGGAGGAAGACCTTGAATGTAAGGTCCCCGCTGCGTATACAAGCCAGTACACAATTTGACTACGTTAGTGTGTTAGTGCATGCGCAATATCTCACCAGAGGAGTTACATTTTGTGATAAATATGCATTTAATATAGTTAGGGGGTATCTCAGCATAGATTTCTCTAATAAATTATTATCAGTAGACTTGTGTTTATAGTTAGCATAACGCCCTAGCCTAGGGTACAAAACACCTACTTTATGCCATAGCGGCCTTCCCCTTGCCTCCCCTGTCCCATCTCTCAGCCTCCTTCTTCTTCTACCGCCCCAGCTATCTTCCCTGCCGCCTTTCCTTAGTCTCCCACCCCCTTTCTCCCTCAGCGAGCTATATTATGAAGTTTTCCTCAGTCAGTATTGCACGCCTGACACGGTGAGCGCGCATGCGCAATATCTCCCGAGAAAATATATATTTTGCAAAGATTATGCATTTAAAATGAAGAGGAGTTATCCTGGCATAGACTTATATAATAACATTCCATCAATAAACATCACTTAAGAAATAGGAGGAAGACCTTGAATGTAAGGTCCCCGTTGCGTATACAAGCCAGTACACAATTTGACTACGTTAGTGTGTTAGCGCATGCGCAATACCTGACCAGAGGCGTTACATTTTGTGATGAATATGCATAATATGGTTAGGGGGTATCTCAGCATAGATTTCTCTAATAAATTTTTATCAGTAGACCTGTGTTTATAATTAGGAGAGCGCCTTAGCCTGTAGGGTGCAAAACACCTACTTTATGTTTTCGCGTCCTTACCCTTGCCTCACCTATCCCTCGCTCAGCATCCCTCTTCTTCTACCGCCCCAGCTATCTTCCATACCGCTTTTCCTCAGTCTCCCACTCCCTTTCTCCCTTAGCAAGCTATATTATGAAGTTTTCTTCTGACGGTACTGCACGCCTGACACGGCGCGCGCGCATGCGCAATTTCTTCCCGCTAGAACAATTATATTTTGCAAAGATTATGCATTTAAAATGAAGAGGAGTTATCCTAGCATAGATTTATATGATAACATTCCATCAGTAGACATCGCTTAAGAAATTGGAGGAAGACCTTGCATAAATGGTCCCCGCTGCGTATACCAGCCAGTACACAATTTGGCTACGTTAGTGTGTTAGCGGCGCATGCGCAATATCTCACCAGAGGAGTTATATTTTGTGATGAATATGCATTTAATATGGTTAGGGGGCATCTCAGCATAGATTTCTCTAATAAATATTTATCAGTAGACCTGTGTTTATAATTAGGAGAGCGCTTTAGCATGTAGAGTACAAAACCCCTACTTTATGCCCTTGCGTCCTTTCCCTTGCTTCCCCTGTCCCTCGCTCACCCTCCCTCTTCTTCTACCGCCCCAGCTATCTTCCCTACCGTACTAGCGTGGATCGGCTAAGAGCTATCATAGATATATAAGAGAAGATTCTTCTCTTCTATATCTATATGGAGCTATCCAGTTAGTATAGTAGAGATCAGTGATCCCCACTCGTCACGGTTGATGTTCGGGGTCTAGCGGATCCAGATGGCCTTTTTAATCCAGCGCCTGATCTTGATTGGCTCGCGATCGATGATCTTCGAAATATCCCAATCGATCGTGTGAGTGTCCTTCGCTACGTGGTCCGTGATCGCGGATTTGGTTATTTCGGTAGCCGACTGTTTTCGTTGGGCTCTTGTAGAAGATTTAGGAGCTACGGTGTCTACGTCCTTTTTATGTTCTTTAAGGCGGATTTCAAATTTTCGGCCGGTTTCTCCAATATATTGACATATATTGTCCTCGACCGGTGATTCTAACATTTTGCCACACATCGTGGCGGTGGACGACACATATCAGCAGGAAACATTAATTATCAGACATGTGCAAACAGAGGTAGCCACTGCCCAAAACAGGCGCCATGATTGAGGTCCGAGACGGGAATATTAGAAACCCAACGGGAGATCTAACCTCATATTGCGAGTAGGGTTGTAATGCATCCAGCACAGCGCTGCAGATGAAAAGCGACTGCAAATCTATTGATAGATCTTTCTTTAACAAGTTACTAATTTGTTAACCCCCTTTGTTAACCCCCTTCCGCTCCTGACACCACCCATGTGAAGAGTATTTGCTCCCCATGTTAAATGTACAATTTCATCAAAATACACATTTGCTAGACGCGCTCTTATGCTCTAGCTGAAGAGAAGCTGACTGATTAAATAGAAAGCCAGTGGGGTGGAGGTAGGTATAGTGTTACAAAAGTGGAGAGGTTCATAGTGTTGGAGCTAATTTATTACCCTAAACTACCTAGTTACACTAAACTGTCGTATTACTTTCACGTTTGTAGAATTTTTATTCTGAGATTTTCATGAGTCAATTTTACATTAACAGATGGAATTATATACAAACGTATACGTATATATATATATATACATTTGGCTCTTTCTATGTCTTGAAAACAGTTTGGTATTGCATCGCATAGGACACCAAACCATCATCGTCGTCATAGCGCTAGTGATGGGGAGATGGAGAGAGAGATAGAAATGGGGAGAAAGAGAGAGAGAGAGAGCGAGAGAGAGAGAGAGAGAGAGA
>NW_014577062.1:125886-138532 GCF_000485595.1 Priapulus caudatus | reverse complement strand
GTTGTATAAATTATCAGATTGGTTAAAGTGATGTGATAATTTTTTTGGATTTTTATTTGTTCAAAGAAACCCCTGTGTTAGGGGCTATTTTGAACGTTGTGTGTACCTCTGTGTGGTCTGTACTTGTGAAAGTTTCCAATGCTAATTTTTTTACAATTTCAAGTCAGCGATTTGCAATTTACTGCGGGACTCCTATTTCATGTATTAAATATTCAAATACTTTGTAAAATATTTTATTCATCAACAGAAAAATATGCAAAAATAATTTTGTCAATAAGATTGCCCATATAGCCATAATTCTCATTTCATTTTTTTTGGCCCCGGGTGTTCAATGTTGCCCCGCTGTTCAAAGTAGCCCCAGCTGACGGTACGTTAGTGTGTTAGCGGCGCATGCGCAATATCTCACCAGAGGAGTTATATTTTGTGATGAATATGCATTTAATATGGTTAGGGGGTATCTCAGCATAGATTTCTCTAATAAATTCTTATCAGTAGACCTGTGTTTATAATTAGGAGAGCGCCCTAGCCTGTAGGGTACAAAACACCTACTTTATGCGTCCTTCCCCTTGCTTCCCCTGTCCCATCTCTCAGCCTCCTTCTTCTTCTACCGCCCCAGCTATCTTCCCGGCCGCCTTTCCTTAGTCCCCCACCTCCTTTCTCCCTCAGCAAGCTATATTATGAAGTTTTCCTCAATCCGTATTGCACGCCCGACACGGTGCGCGCGCATGCGCAATATCTCCCGAGAAAAATAATATTTTGCACAGGAGAAAAACCTTGCATGTAAGATCCTCCTCTGCATATACTGTGACGAGCCAGTACACAATATGGTTACGTGAGTGTGTTAGCGCATGCACAATATCGCACCAGTAGAGTTATATTTTATGATGAATATGCATTTAATATGGTTAAGGGATATCTCAGCATAGATTTCTCTTATAAATTTTTATCAGTAGACCTGTGTTTATAATTAGGAGAGCGCTTTATCCTGTCGGGTACAAAACACCTACTTTATGCCCTCGCGCCCTTCCCCTTGCCTCCCCTGTCCTTCGCTCAGTCTCGAGATAAATTGGGAGGGAGATGGTGGTTGCAGATGACGTGAGGCATTCGAAGAAAGGGGTAGGTAACGAATCGGTATGGCGGAGTGTGAAAAGAGACGATATGATATAAATATAGAATATGTATTAGTGTATGTGGCGTGGCTGTCACCTTATTACTATAACTGCATGAAGCTGTACCTGTATATTTTATGTCTGTTCAAATTTTTGTGATTGAATTTTAATAAATAAAATCATAAAAAACAGGATTTCCTTTTTTTGTTATTCTGAATTAAGTTTTCTAAAATTCGTTTTCCTTGCCAATAATTAACACTTTTCTAATTAAAAAAAATCACCGATATTAGAGCAACTTCCATCAGGAGAACGCAAAAATCAAGAAGTGTCGTGTCTTGATATTCTTAGTCAATGATGCTATCAGGGGTGAATAATGACAAATTGTCAGTAAATGATAAAATCATAGATATCATATAACAAGATATCATTATATGTTGTTATATTATATCTATGGATAAAATCATAGATATCATATAACAACATGTTGTTATTATGATATCTATGGATAAAATGCTATGTAGCACACGTATCGCCGTCTATTGGCTAATTTAAATTTCATATTCTTGTTATATGTCAGTGAGGGCGCATTGGCGTCTTATTATTAAAGAGTGCATTTTGTGTTACACACACACACACACACACACACACACACACACACACACACACACACACACACACACACACACACACACACACACAAAAGCAAACAAACAAACAAACACACACACACACACACACACACACACACACACACACACACACACACACACACTAGTTAAGTCCTTTATTCGCTTTCTGAACTCCTGGATAAGATGTCGTCTGAAGGTGAAGGATATGCCCGAAAAATCGTAGGTTGATAAGGAAGCCAGATGTCGATAAAAATGGGCATTGGAGGGGAAATGCAGTGCAACAGTGAGGATCTATATAGAAGATTGAGAATTAGTATAAAAGAGAAAGAGAAAAAGCAAAGAATATTGATCGGGAGATGGGGACATGCGGGTCGATGGAAAGGGAGATAATTAGGTGGGTGATAGCCTTTAAAATGAAGAGGAATTATCCTAGCATAGATTTATATGATAACATTCCATCAGTAGACATCACTTAAGAAATAGGAGGAAGACCGTGCATGTAAGATCCCGCTGCATATACGAGCCAGTACACAATCTAGCTACGTTAGTGTGTTAGCGCATGCACAATATCTCACCAGAGGAGTTATATTTTGTGATGAATATGCATTTAATATGGGTAGGGGGTATCTCAGCATAGATATCTCTAATGAATTTTTATCAGTAGACCTGTGTTTATATCAGAGCGCCCTAGCCTCTAGGGTACAAAACACCTACTTTATGCCCTAGCGTCCTTCCCCTTGCCTCCCCTGTCCTTCGCTCAGCCTCCCTCTTCTTCTACCGCCCCCAGCTATCTTCCCTACCGCCTTTCCTTAGTCTCCCACCCCCTTTCTCTCTCAGCAAGCTATATTATGAAGTTTTCCTTAGTCCGTATTGCACACCAGACACGGTGCGCGCGCATGCGCAATATCTCTCGAGAAAAATAATATTTTGCAAAGATTATGTATTTATAACGAAGAGGAGTTATCCTAGCATAGATTTATATAATAACATTTCATCAGTAGACATCACTTAAGAAATAGGAGGAAGACCTTGCATGTAGGATCCCCGCTGCGTATACAATTGCCAGTACACAATCTGGCTACGTTAGTGTGTTAGTGCATGTCTCGAGATAAATTGGGAGGGAGATGGTGGTTGCAGATGACGTGAGGCATTCGAAGAAAGGGGTAGGTAACGAATCGGTATGGCGGAGTGTGAAAAGAGACGATATGATATAAATATAGAATATGTATTAGTGTATGTGGCGTGGCTGTCACCTTATTACTATAACTGCATGAAGCTCTGTACCTGTATATTTTATGTACCTGTTAAAATTTTTGTGATTGAATTTTAATAAATAAAATCATAAAAAACATGATTTTCTTTTTTTTTATCTGAATTAAATTTTCTAAAATTCGTTTTCCTTGCCAATAATTAACACTTTTCTAATTAAAAAAAATCACCGATATTAGAGCAACTTCCATCAGGAGAACGCAAAAATCAAGAAGTGTCGTGTCTTGATATTCTTAGTCAATGATGCTATCAGGGGTGAATAATGACAAATTGTCAGTAAATGATAAAATCATAGATATCATATAACAAGATATCATTATATGTTGTTATATTATATCTATGGATAAAATCATAGATATCATATAACAACATGTTGTTATTATGATATCTATGGATAAAATGCTATGTAGCACACGTATCGCCGTCTATTGGCTAATTTAAATTTCATATTCTTGTTATATGTCAGTGAGGGCGCATTGCCGTCTTATTATTAAAGAGTGCATTTTGTGTACACGGAAGCAGCTAGAATTACACCAGAAATTCCTAAACAAGCTACAGCATCTCCACATGGGGGCTCAACCAATGATCTCTTTATACTAAAAAGATAGAAAGCTCACTGAGCTAACCCTTTGGACTATTATATCTATGAAGAGATCAAGGTGTTGCCGACAGGTGGCGCTCGTGTTCACGAGGCCATTTGTGGAAGACGTGTCAACCGGCGAAATGGTTTCCTACAGAATTGTATTGTTATTGGCATTTTCAGCAGTTTTATCTGTCGCCATAGCCGGAAAGAAGACATTAGTGTTGTTAGATAGCATGTCGGTTAGAGAGACTCATTCTGTCTTCTTTAGGTCACTGGTTGGTAAGTTTACAGAGTATGTTGCGACGGTCTGTACTCAGCCTAGCCACAATTAAGTTCCCATCTCGCTTAACACTACGTAGCGAGAGGCCTCCGCCGTGTAACTAGTCGGAGAGCCTGGTCGGTTTATACTCAGCCTATACTGCATACACTGACATAGACCGAATAATTCTGTCCCATATAACCTTTTTTATATTTTGGTGAGGGTTATATTGAGACAGAACGGGGTTCATTGAAATTTCGTGAGATCGCATGCAAAATGCATGCGCTGAGAATGCGCCCCGTACGCCGCTATTGGCGCGAAAAAAAACCTACCATTCCCTTCTACATGGCTTTACCTTGCTACTGATATGTGTATACATTCACTTCAATCGTTATTCACTTCTTAAAAGATTGTTTTTCATAAACACCGCTTTGTTCAACTTTCCTAAATTACATCGCCATTTACAAACAATCAGACCAATCACAGCGAGTCTATCAGGCCTCCTGCAGCGCCACAGATACAAGCGAGAACCAGGGGCTATTATAAGACTCGCTCTGATTGGTCTGATTGTTTGTAAATGGCGAATGATTTATGAAAGTGGAACGAAGTGGTCTTTCTGAAAAACAATCTTTTAAGAAGTGAATAACGATTGAAGTGAATGTATACACATATCAGTAGCAAGGTAAAGCCATGAAGAAGGGAACGGTAGTTTTTTTTCCGCGCCAATAGCGGCGTACAGGCCGCATTCTCAGCGCATGCATTTTGCATGCGATCTCACGAAATTTCAATGAACCCCGTTCTGTCCCAATATAACCCTCACCAAAATATAAAAAAGGTTATATGGGACAGAATTATTCGGTCTAACACTGACACAGCCTCAGCGGCTCAGGCACTTGGAACGTCTCAATAAAAAAAGAAGGTTAATAAACACGAAATGTATTTACTACCAAAGTCTTAATGTGCGATTGATTGACTATACATAATACAGCCTGACACGCTTCCATACAAAAACATATCAGTGTCACCTATGCAGATCTAGATTAATAACTCCAGGTATATCTCAAATAAAACTATTCAATTAGGCCAAACAAAAAAATACCTTTGGTTCGGGTCACATGGATTGTGAAAATTAGGGTAGGTAGGTCGGTATAACTTTTTTTTTTAAACTTTTTTTTCTGTAAAAACATGGGTAGGCAGGAATATAATTTTTTTTTCACAAGTTAAACATATACAGCTTGAAATGCAGGAGCCATGAACATGACATTGTTTTCAAAATGTGAACACCAGTCGTGTACTGGATAGTAGTGTTAGGAATTGCTCCAAAAACGGAGCTCGATTAATCGTCCCTTTAAACGAGCGAGTAACCGAAGTGTAAACGGCTCTGCGGCCGCGTATAGCACAATAGCATGCGTATACTATATAGTACGCAATTGATCGCGTACATCAAAGTCGGCCGCCGCGCCATACGACCTTCAGGCTCTGTTTATGAAGTAGCCGGCCCAGGCTCGATACGACTGTTTCACGTTGTAGGATTCTAGGAAACGTAGGTAGGAACTGTTTCACTTCTCGCCAACGAAGTTCTGTTTATAAATATTTTGGAACTCTCCTTAGGTAAATAAAATGACAAGAGTCGATTATTTGAATATATGTATGATCGGTAGGCGGTATCTTTGAATTTTATTTTTTCTTGAAGCCCTCTAAAAGTGACCGCAGTCGCACATTTTATCACTCTGAAATGTGAAATCGGGCGGGTGACCCGAACCAAAGGTAATTTTTAGGTCGGCCTTACTAGTAGTATTACCATCTTTGACTTGCCTTGTTTGAAATATGAACGTTAACTTGCAGTTGTCCTGCTTCTAAACTAGAATGTCTCTTAATTCACGGTATAATCTGCTAATTCTCACAGCATATCAATTTGATTCCACGATTGTTTAATCGCCATGTTTACGAATTTATGATTTTGATAGCATTTGTCTAAAAAAGTTGCTGTAACCCCTTAAGTAATGAGCGCATCGTAGATACAGATGCAGATGTATACTGATTCATTTGGTATATTGTTCTTTGGCGATACTTGGCAAATACGACAACTACGTGTTTAGCTGCAGCCAATGTTTGAAATGGTCTTCTAACCCTAGCAAGACCGTTTCTTGGAGCTACCTATACACTATAAGTGCAGGCCAACTGATACTGATAGCCGAGCTTACACTACAACTACAATCACACTCACAGCACAGGCCCGTGCTAAACTCCATTCTAGATAGAGACGGTTTCTCCGAACGATTTGTAACAGTTTTATTAGACCGAAGTAAGTTAGTATGACTGTGATTCCTAACAAGCAAAAAATCTAGTTGATGTAACTGTTGCACATCTCTGTACATATTTTTGGAACTGGAAGCAACGGTAGTTGCATTCAGATCAGTTGATAAGAGACCAGTGCACTTGCGATATACTAGGTCTTATTGTTCGGAACACATTTATTGTAGGCAATCGCATACAAATTGTTTTTATCATGTACGTGGTACATCAGGTCTTCTTCGGAGGTGACGACGAGTAATCTTCTGTAATGATTATTATGTCATAGAAACCATTTCTAGAGTCCCAAAAGAAAACTGCCATCTTGCAGATGAGTATTCAAACATATCGTAACATGAAATTGTCTAATTATTAATTATTAATTTTGTTTGTTTTAGATAGAGGATATGATCTAAATTTCAAATTGGCTGATGATTCTAACCTGGCACTCATCAAATATGGAGAGTTTTTCTATGACAACTTGATTTTGTTTTCACCATCAGTTGAAGGTATGTAGTACATAGACCACTGACAGCTGAAACTAAATTAGTTTTATAAAATGACTGGATTTTATCTAGTTTGTTCATGGATTCCAGTTCTCTCTACTTGCATACTTATTTACAGCGCCTCATCGCATGTGACCATAGTGTATGCATGATAATTTTGACACCCGCAATTTATTATTTTAGAGTTTGGAGGCTCGCTGTCGGTTGAAGCCATCACTAGCTTTATAGATGGTGGCGGAAACGTGCTTGTGGCTGCGGACTCTACGGTCGGTGACACGATGCGCGAGCTGGTAATGGAGTGTGGTGTAGAACTGGATGAGGAGAACACGGCTGTCATCGACCATCTCAATTATGACGCTAGTGACAGCGGAAAGGTATGGTGGTGAGCCAGTTTTGATCACAGTGTCATCGAGATGGCATGTGGAAAAGTCTTGCACCCTGTCTTGTTTGAACATAATACAAATAAATGAGTCTAAAATACCATGAATACTCATATATCACGAAGGTTTGTCAGCTATTTGATACTATTATATCTGTTCTGCCTTAAGGTGCAGAGAGCTTGGTATACATTCATTGTACTTGTATCCACTGTTAGAGGCACTATCACATGTTACTTTAAGTGTGTGCACATATTTTGCAGATATCATAACAACCATGAAGTGTACATTACATCAGTCGTGTTAATGATGCTAATTGTAGCTCCAGTGTCTGGATGTTGGTAGTCCGGAATGCTATTGCCTGTTTGTTCGCCAGCTAGTTGCAGTTGCTAAGATAGAAAACCGCGACACATTTTGCAGCACACGCGGATCGTGACAGAACCTGCGAACCTGATCGACGCACCTACCATTGTTGGACCAAACACGAAGAACTCGCCTATTCTATTTAGCGGCGTTGGGATGGTTGCGGACAGTGACAATCCACTCGTGCTGGAGATTCTGACAGGTTCCTCCACGGCTTACTCATTCAATCCCGACGAGCCGGTGAAGGAGGTGAGCAGTTAAAATAACTATTGCGAGAGTTTTCCAGTGTTTTCACCACTTTCATGACACCTACCGTTATTGCTTTAGTAACAGCAATTGTCTAGAGTAACAATAAAATGTCTTAGAACCTTTGTATTCACCAAAAAAGTGCCAGTTTAGAACTACTAGTTTGGTAAACAATTGTTTCCTGTCATCTTGAACTAGCCGGAAGTATGGATTAGCTTGTGGCGCCACCGCTTATCTGCCGTAGACATGGTACAGGCTCTCTCAAATCATGCACTTGTTTTCAATTCATCACCAACACAAATACAAGTTTACCAATTCTGCCATTAGGCATTATCGGCATACGATAAAATTTATTGCTGTTACGATGGGGTCAAATTCATTTTTCTATGCTATACTGCATAAAATCTTAGTATTTTTAATGTTGGTGTAATCAGTGATATTTCCGCTGTCAGGAGACTATATTCAGCTATATTAAAGGGATCGTTTACTCTAGGTTCTAGGGTTATTTTCAGTTAATTGAGGTTAAAATTACGCTACATAAAAAGTTTCATAGTTCAATCACCATTAGAAATATTAAAAAATGTTTTAAAACTAACGACTACAGTTTGATTACAATGACGGTGGCGCCACTCAAAGCTCATGATCTGATAAGTTGCGCAAAACCACTTTTCAGCCAAGGGTTACAGAACGAGGGTGTTTCTTATTTATTAATTTAAAAGCAAAAGGATTGTAATATCATATAGTTTTATAAACGACATATAGTTTCAGTTATATTATGGATAAATTTGTCCTAAAATTAACATTGATCGGTTAAATTGCATTTAGGTATGAATATAATTGCAACCTTTGTGATTAGACCTCGGTCTGTAAGGTGCAAAATAAATTGCCAAATGCGCAACTTTTTCAGGGTGGCAGCACGGTCGCGGGTGTCATGGCGCCGTTCAAATTTCGTAGCGTTGATGTGTAATTAATTATAACAATTAAATTAGGTATCTGGTAACAAATATGTGTGGGTATAGATGATTTGTTATAAAGTAAGTACAGTTGTATGCAGTAAAATCCTAGTCTACTATCCCTTTAAGTTTTTCTGAGCAACAATCTCGTAATTTAGTTAGTTTAATGTGTAATGACTTTCTACTGGGCATGTGCGATTTTGTAGAAAAATTGTCACGTTGCCAGTGAAAATCACTTCTGCCTCCTATAGCAGGTGTTGAGTGAGGCTGTAATGCCACATAATTCTGACTGGGTAAATGCATGTATAACAGTCTGTGCTCCACTGACTCTCTTAAGTCGTTGTTGGACTGTTTTAGTACCCTCACGCAGTTGGCAAGAATGTACTGTTGATAGCTGCCTTACAAGCACGTAACAACGCACGAGTCATCTTCTCTGGCTCCCTGGATCTATTCAGCAATGATTTCTTTGCAGCCTCCGTCATCAATCAGCAGACTGGCAAAAAGTGGGTATCATTCATGTTTACATAGTTATCATAACATTTTCATTGCTCTTTTACTTATGTCCATACTTTTCGAGCTTCATGCTGCTAGTGCTATATGCTATCTGTCTAACCAGCAAGTATTCAACTACATGTCATCATGGTGTGATAAACCTAGCTATTGTTTTCTTTGCATGAAAACATCAGGACAGACAAATCTGGCAACCAGGAGTTGGCAACAGCCCTGTCACAGTGGGTTTTTAATGAGAAGGGTGTGCTAAGAGTTGGTGAGGTGAAACACACAAAGGTTGGCATGACTGCACCACCCACAGCCTACACAATCCTTGAAAATGTGGTGAGTTGTTTCTGTGTTTCCAGGTATGCATTAAACATTATCAAATGTTCAGCTGCTATGTCGTGGAATGAAAAAATCACACATTTTGATGATTAACAGGGACGATATTCTATACAGTACACTAATGTGTAAATGTAATATATACGTCTGAAGAACCACATTGTTGCAACTGTGCAGGTGTCATATTGCTTTAAAGGTTGAATAATATATGGCAAACCTGTGTTTTCCAGATTTACACGATCGAAATTGACCAGCTTATTGGAGATAAGTGGGTGCCTTTCAAGGCAGAAGATGTTCAACTGGAGTTTGTCAGAATTGATCCTTTTGTGAGAACAGCTCTTACTCCCAAAAGTAAAAATCACTTCATTTTTTAACTGAGACATTGTTATAACATGTTTAATTCCTATGTGCTTTGCTATTTGAGATACCACATAGTTAATGTACTTGCTTTGCTGTGCACAACCTTAAATGGTGGACGTGTCTCTATTGCATGTTATAATGAATTATGTATAATGAATGTGAAGCATGTAGATTAATAATTCAGCCCTCGACACTAACGGTTGTCCGATTGCCCGGGACAAGTGAAAGTCTACGTCGGACAAGTTATTCTCCTGGCTAGTTGCCCAATCGGACAACTAAAATATTTGCAGTTGTGTAAAATTCCTAACATCCTTTGACCCAGGGCGCTATCGCACGACATTTCTCACATTATATTTTCGAAAGTCGCCGAAAAAGTAGCCCGTGACACTTGTGTCTGTGGTTGTGCACATCATGGCTGCGTATGTGCCTGCTGGCTGGGGCGGCATTGATTGAAGAACGGGGAGGGGGGGTGCACCGATTGTTTCAGTTGCAGTTGCGTGGGGCATGACGTTCATTACTGAATATGTAGGGGGTGGTCACCGCTGGTATGAGAGAGCGACAGCAAAACTCTTTCCTGGAATTGTGAAAAAAGCTGCAATCGGCACGCAAAAAATAAACGTGTGAATTTCATTACGATTTTCCATGTATATACTGTAATATAATATGCACTGAACTAAAAATGTACCTTAACAGCTCTAGATTGCAAGTAAATTTTGGACAAGTAAAACCAAAATTCGGACATGTAAAAATTGCTTCTTGTTGCCCGAGAGGACAACCAGATCTGAAAATAAGCATTGAGGCCTGTAATTATACTTCATCAGTATTAAAAAATCAGTGCAATTTATGCTTCATTTAATTCTTGAGGTGCATTTGTCTAACTAAGGATTTTTCTATTCTATTATCAGATGGAAAATATGTTGCACAATTCAAACTCCCTGACGTCTATGGCGTGTTCAAGTTTGTGGTGGACTACAATAGAATTGGCTACACACATCTGTATGCTAGTACACAGGTACGGACAGGATTTCTTGCAATCGATAAGCTTCGCTAATTGCTTTTAATGCGTATGTGCCAGGATGTCCTACTATTTAAAAAATTATATGGTTATAAAATTCCTGTGACATGACTTGTGTAAGAAAATGGTTACGTAGTAATTATGAAACACGAAATGCCCTTAATAATTTTCTACCATGGTCGGAGTTGCTGTGGCACTAAGATTATTTGTATTTTTACTGAGTGACCATAGTTAGTGAGATATGATGTCTTCTGCATTTGTATTATAGTAATGTGTTGAAATCTTCTCCCCACAGGTGTCAGTGCGGCCATTGGAGCACACTCAGTATGAAAGGTTTATACCGTCTGCCTACCCTTACTATGCAAGTGCCTTCTCAATGATGGGCGGCGTTCTTCTGTTTAGTTTAGTATTCCTTCACCTCCGAGATGATCCTAAGGAGAAGGCTGAATAACTAGTGCTGTTGTATTATGATCATAGCAGAATGGGTATCGTTGAGCAATAGTCACCATTTTGTATAGGTTGGTTTTATTTACACCTTCAGGACTGCAAACCATGCAGTATGTGTTCAATCCTTATTAAGTTTCAAAAGTAAACTCGATTACCTTTTCTCTAAAATGTCCCCACCTCTGCTTGCTGCTCTTGAATTGTGGAAAAGCTAGATATCTTTTGTTGTATAGATATTTTCATTGAACTTGCAAAGAATAGGAGTTATATTTTGTGATGAATATGCATTTAATATGGTTAGGGGGCATCTCAGCATAGATTTCTCTAATAAATATTTATCAGTAGACCTGTGTTTATAATTAGGAGAGCGCTTTAGCATGTAGAGTACAAAACCCCTACTTTATGCCCTTACGTCCTTTCCCTTGCTTCCCCTGTCCCTTACTCACCCTCCCTCTTCTTCTACCGCCCCAGCTATCTTCCCTACCGCCTTTCCTAAGTCTCCCACCTCCTTTCTCCCTCAGCAAGCTATATTATGAAGTTTTCCTCAGTCCGTATTGCACGCCCGACACGGTGCGCGCGCATGCGCAATATCACACGAGAAAAATAATATTTTGCACAGGAGAAAAACCTTGCATGTAAGATCCTCCTCTGCATATACTGTGACGAGCCAGTACACAATATGGCTACGTGAGTGTGTTAGCGCATGCACAATATCTCACCAGAAGAGTTATATTTTATGATAAATATGCATTTAATATGGTTAGGGGATATCTCAGCATAAATTTCTTTTATAAACTTTTATCAGTAGACCTGTGTTTATAGTTAGCAGAGCGCCCTAGCCTAGGGTACAAAACATCTACTTTATGCCCTAGCGTCCTTCCCCTTGCCTCCTCTGTCCCATCTCTCAGAATCCTTCTTCTTCTACCGCCCCAGATATCTTCCTTGCCGCCTTTCCTCATTCTCCCATCCCCTTTCTCCCTTAGCAAGCTATATTATGAAGTTTTCCTCAGTCCGTATTGCAAGCCTGACACGGTGCGCGCGCATGCGCAATATCTCCCGAAAAAATTTATATTTCGCAAAGATTATGCATTTAAAATGAAGAGGAGTTATCGTAGCATAGATTTATATGATAACATTCCATTAGTAGACATCGCTTAAGAAATAGGAGGAAGACCTTGCATAAATGGTCCCCGCTGCGTATACCAGCCAGTACACAATTTAGCTACCGTCAGCTGGGGCTACTTTGAACACTTTTCAGATATTTTTTTAAAAATCATTGCACATGGTATAATGAAATCTTTGAATGGTGAGCTATATTGGGGCTATACTTGAATCAAAAGAATGGTTGTATAAATTATCAGATTGGTTAAAGTGATGTGATGGATTTTTATTTGTTCAAAGAAATCC
>NW_014577062.1:122823-123844 GCF_000485595.1 Priapulus caudatus | reverse complement strand
TTCTTTTCGCTCTATAACTCTGCCCCTAATTGATCTAGCGCTACTAAACTTGGTATACTTACACATCTTGGGGAGGTGTGTCGCGTACCAAAACCAGCTCACTACGACCTTTATTTGACATTTACCTTGACGTTGATCGTATTTTCTTTCCGCTCTATAACTCTGCCCCTAATTGATCTAGCGCTACCAAACTTGGTATACTTACACATCTTGGGGAGGTGTGTCGCGTACCAAAACTAGGTTACTGCGACCTTTATTTGACCTTGATCATATTTCCTTTCCACTCTATAACTCGGCCCCTAATTTACCTAGCGCTACCAAACTTGGTATACTTACACATCTTGGTGAGGTGTGTCGCGTACCAAAACCAAGTTACTGCGACCTTTATTTGACCTTGACATTGACCTTGATCATATTTCCCTTCCGTTTTAAAACTCGGGGCCCCTAATTGACCTAACGCTACCAAACTTGGTATACTTACACATCTTGGGGAGAAGGTGTGTCGCATACCAAAACCCCTAAGGCAACCTATTTTAACATACTTGCACATCTCTGGCTACGCCGCCTCGTACTTGTCCTTCGTTATCTTTTCCTCTTTTTTTCCTTCTTGCTGTTCTCATCCCTGTATAATATATATAAATAGAGAGAGAGAGAGAGAGAGAGCATTGCCGCGGCGTTGAATTGACTGGTGTGCCGGACGCGAAATATTTTTCCCCAAACAGGTTTACCTATTACAGTAAAATCCTGCCTCTTGATTGGTTCAAAGGCAGGCGTGTACACATGTCTTTGCTTATTTAAGATATGTCATGTGCTATTTTACATAGACCTGTATAGCCGAGCGTTTAGAGAAGCGTCTTTACGTCTGAAAGGGCGTTGGTTCGAATCCTGTTAGGTTTTTAATTATTTTCCTGTTTTCCGTATTTTTCTAACTTTATCCATTTAACTATTGTTTTCAAAATTAATTAATTATTGTTTTCAAAATTATTGTTTTCAAACGGAAATATTTGCATGATTTATTTAC
>NW_014577062.1:120178-122813 GCF_000485595.1 Priapulus caudatus | reverse complement strand
AAGCTGCATCGGACTATGTCAGATGAGCTAAAAATGGGGGGGGGGGGGGCTCTGGAACTAACTCAGACCTGAAAATGGGGGTCTCTGGAACTAAGGTTTGTTGAATTTGGGATGCTTTGGAACTGGCTATGTTCGAAAATGGGGGTCTCAAGTTCATCATCGGATTTAAATAAACAAGAACAGCAGCAGCAGCAGCAGCTGACTATCCATCCATCCATATGCGCATGCGTTGCATGCATGCCTTCACGGCCCAGCTTCAATGTCAAAGTTCGATGCACTGGAGCGGAAATGTTAAAAACTAGGGTCTCCGGAACAGCAAAAATGTAAGATCTGCATGGTAACTAAACTTGTGATGCTCTGGAACGAGATATTCTTAAAAATGTGATGCACTGGAACGGAAGTTTAGGGTTGAAAATGGGGGTCTCTTCCGCGGCACATACCTACCATGCAGTATATATGGAGTGCCCCCCCCCCCCGGGATATTGGCCCAATGATATAAGACTAAAAGAGCTGTCCACATTTGGACATGTCGCATTGCGAAAATGAATTGTGGTCAGTGATATCCATGAACCCAAATATTAGCTCTACCACTGGTAGTACCACTTAGTGTAGTCGTAGCAATAGTCTGCCATTACAGGTGGATCCCATCCTGTAGCAGGAGTGAAGTTGCTACTCTGGTTGAGCTATACAAATATTTACTCGCTGCCAGAAACTTGTAATAAACTAAAGTAAAGCCAAAGTTACAGGCATTTCTTGTTTTTATTTACTCCTGATAAATATAGCTTTTCTATCACTATGGCTCCTAGGGTCTATGTACCCCAGGGTACTGCCGGAACGTACCCTGGTAACTATCTAGCTGATATGGTTAGGGTTAGGGAGTAGGCGTAGGCGACTCTCTAGATTCGTTAATGGAGTAGGCGAGGTACGGTCCGGCATATTAGATACTTAGTAGTATTTAGTACCAGGGTACGTTCCGGCAGTACCCTGGGGGACATATAGACCCTCTCAGCATCACTATGAATCAATGCATGTAGGTTGATAGCAAAAGTCTCTTTACACTAGTTGAGCTCGACGGACTTGCGGCCCCGGTTTTTGCGCGCAGCGCACAGCTCGCGGCAAAGCCGCACCCCAACAGCGAATACGCCGCCCCCTTTTTGTTCACTTAGACAGATACCTTAGACAGGGGTCTGAAAACGAACTCCGCGAAAACTGGCCGCAATCCAACCGATATTTCGCGATGGACGGCAGGAGGCCATCTCCAAACGGCCCCTAAACTTTTTTTGGGGTGGCGCGCCTCATGGCTAAGACGTATTGACTCCTACAAGAAATCTCAAGAAATGCTGTCAATCAGCGATGACGCGCTCGCTCATTAGCCGCTTCGCGATGACATGCACTACTGCCGAGTATAGCGTTATGTCTATCACAGAGCTTTTAATGAAGTGTCGTACGGTGCTTCACGTGGGGGGGCGCGGTCTAGATGCTATCTCCAAAAGCGGCGCCGCCGTGGCGGCGCCTGGCTGCGTACGTGCCACGTTTCGACCAACCTCCTGACCCCGCGCTGCCCGTGGCGACGGCACGTCATGCGAGCACTTGCGCTGGCGTGGCCGGCGTGGCTGGTGTGCCAAACCAGTAGCAGCACCAAATACTGGTCCCTGCTAGCTGCTGCAGCGCGGCTCAGTAGCAAAGCAGCAGCAGCAGGAAATGTCCTCCCCCAAGGTCGCCGTAGTCAAGCCGGTGTACGTCTCACGAAAACTGCGCAATGTTACCCTTTCCGCTATACGGATTCGCGCGCCCGCCCTCCTTCGGCGCGCGAATTCGTATAGCGGGCAGCGCGAGATGCTACATACAACACCCGTGGTAGCGTGCGCCCAGTCCCGCGGAAGTGCGCGGCTTAACCGCTTTCGGCGGTCGGGGAATAACATCTTTTGTGCAACGCCATCTTATACCCGGTCTCTCTGGATCTTTATGTGATAATCAATATAAAATATAATAATTAACATGATTATAATAGCAATTCTGTATGTAATTCAATCATGATTTTCAAGTTATGAAAGGGTCTGGGATCTCGTAAAACTTGTTGGGAATAATTTTGCTAGAATTTTTTATTATAGTAACTGCTATGTTTCTGTCAGTGTTTTCTGCGAGTCAAAGTTAATGTTAAGACTAAATAGTAGCAGTAGCAAAACTAGCAACAGCAGAAGCAACAAACACTGCCAGAAGGATGTGATTCTATAAAATATATTTCTGTCAGTGTCAGCATCAAGAATTTGTCCTGTATTATGCAACCAAGATTAGTTAGATGGGTGTCAATATGAACTATTTAACACCTAGATTGGATCGTCTAACCAAACTTTTACTGTGCTACAGTGCTATTAATATCATTTATGATACTTCAAAATACAAATTTGGGGACTGTTGTCACAAACCAAAATTTCCATTAATATCAGTGATAACATTGACCTTTTCTCAGATTCAGAATTTGACAGAATTTTGTTTTCTAGCATTATGTGAAAATTTTATTGGATTGTACATTTTTAGCTCATCTGACATAGTCAGATGCAGCTTGTAGAATCGCATCATCGTCCGTTCGTCCGTCCGTCCGTCAACAGTTTGGCACAAATCTTAACCGCTTGAC
>NW_014577062.1:116816-120168 GCF_000485595.1 Priapulus caudatus | reverse complement strand
GGCCCTTAACTTGACCTAGCGCGAGCAAACTTTGTATACTTACACATCTTGGGGCGAAGGTGTGTCGCGTACCAAAACCCCTAAGGCAACCAATTTTAACATACTTTCACATCAGGCAGATGAGTTGTGTAACAAACCTTTGGCTTTGTGACTTATTTAACTTTACCTACCTTCTACGTCCTTACAGAGATATTTCATTCATACTCCTTCAGGACATCCCTCAGACCCCCCTGGGGGGAGGGGGCACCCCTCCCGCACTCTCTCCACTTGGCGGCTATGCCGCCTCATACTTGTCCTTCGTTATCATTTCCTCTTTTTTCCTTCTTGCTGTTCTCATCCCTGTATAATATTTATAAATAGAGAGAGAGAGAGAGCATTGCCGCGGCGTTGAATTGACTGGTGTGCGGGACGCGAAATATTTTTTCCCAAACAGGTTTACCTATTACAGTAAAATCCTGCCTCCTGATTGGTTCAAAGGCAGGCGTGTACACATGTGTTTGCTTATTTAAAATATGTCATGTGCTATTTTACATAGACCTGTAGAGCCGAGCGTTTAGAGAAGCGCCTTTATGTCTGAAAGGGCGTTGGTTCGAATCCTGTTAGGTTTTCAATTATTTTCCTGTTTTCTGTATTTTTTATAACTTTATCCATTTAACTATTGTTTTCAAAATTAATTAATTATTGTTTTCAAAATTATTGTTTTCAAACGGAAATATTTGCATGATTTATTTACAACAATTTAATTACAAATTATTATTTTTTTATTTAATTAAATTTATTAGTGTTAATTTAATTTAATTAGGGTTAGGGATAATAGGTAATTTACTACTCATTTTACTGTATTAGGTAAACCTGTTTGGGAAAAAAAATTCCGCGTGCAGGACATACTGTACGAAAAGTACTTGTAGCGAAAATACGATCAAAAAGTACAAAGATTTGGCTTTTCGGCGCTAGATGGCAATGGGGTCGCATGGTTTACCATTTTTATATAAATTTTTAGTGACGATCAAACAGCGCATAGCCATGACATGAGAGTCCATAGTACATAGGGACATAGGACATGAGAGTCCGTAGTAGATACGAATGGAGAGAACACCTACCTACCTGGTAGTTTGTATGTTGATGTTACACTGACAGGCAGTAAAAATAACCAGTCACTACTCTGACCGTAGTTATGTTTTCACGTACCGGCGATGATGACGCTGAAGATTTTGGTGTCACTGCTGGAGGAGGAAGGTGATTTAGACGTTACTTAAGACTTAAGTTATAATATTATTATTACTAATAATATGATGATGGCATGCCCTGATTGTCAGATTTATAACGAAAGCTAGTAATAATACTACCCCGGAGGGTACTCGCCTCACATTATGATTATGGTAGGTATGTGCCACTGCGAAATCAACAAGTGCCGCGGAGCGACAGCGCTCATCTCACGTCTACTGTGGTGACTCTGTGGTGGAGTGGTGGGATTCTAGTAAACCCTGTTAGTCCCAAATGTGTTCACATACGCGCTGAAACAGTGGAAGGCACAGGGATGGTATCAGGAACCTTCTCAAAGGAATGTTCGTTGGGATCGTTATGAAAGTTACCACGAGATGGTGCGTACGTTTAAGTGTCTTAAGATTAAAGATGGAAGCTCCCATCGTACGTAGTAGCAACAACTATTTGCAAGACAGAATAGGTAAGCACTCATCCAGTTACTTACGCAAGCCTACAGGCTGAACTAATTAACGCAGGCAAAAACGACACAGTACTATCACCACCACATGCACTGGCAGCAGTTACTGGCAGTTGCATAAGTTACATGTAACATACTGACAGTACAGAATGTCATATAGCGCGTTCACACGTAGCAAAATCCACGGTTCGTACGTACTCGCGATAAATTTCCCTCGTCTGAACGACCACGTATAGCTATACTCAGTTCGAAACGCGTATCACTATCCTGACAAAATGAGTGCGTTTCCTACGTACTTCGTATAGCTATACGCGTATAGCGGACGTGTGAACGACCGGCTATAGATAATACGCGTATACGCATCACGCTTTGTGGGCGAGAGAGAGAGAGAGAGAGCTGGAGAGAGAGAGAGAGAGAACTGGAGAGAGAGAGAGAGAGAACTGGAGAGAGAGAGAGAGAGAGAGAGAGAGAGAGAGAGAGCAAGAGAGCCAGACGTACCTTGCCTAATTCCATTAACGAGTCTAGGGAGTTGCCTACGCTACTTCCCTAACCTTAACCCTAACCATATCAAATAGTTACCAGAGTACGTTCCGGTATACCGAACTGTACCCAGGGTACGTTCCGGCAGTAACCTGGGGGACGTAGACCCTATGAGCGTCAGAAACAAATTAGTTGTAACATTAGTGATGATTTATCATGTTTTTTCCAAAGGTTTTTGTATTTTTCTCGATGGTTCTGATACTTACACAATACACATACAGGTACTCCTTGTGTAAAATGAATTGTATATATAGTGAGGCTAATGTCAGCGCATCGATCTCCATTTCAAATTAGAACACAGCACAAACTCATAATAATCTTTATGCTGAAGTAATCAGTAATATGTACTCTGACAAGTGAGACTAAATTTGTCATTTATTTTTTTCTCTCAATTTATTTGTGAAATAACCAATTTAAAATTAACTTTCTCTCTTAGAGAAACATCCTAAAGCTATATACGACAAATGCCGCGGAACGACAGCGCTATCTAACGTCTACTGCGGTGCTCTTGTGGTGGAGTGTGATTCTAGTAAAACCTGCATTGTCTCCAAATGTGTTCACATACACGCCGAAACAGTGGAATGCACGAGGATGTGTATCAGAACCTTCTCAAAGGAATGTTTCGTTGGATCGATTATGAAAGTTGCCAACGAGATGCTGGCGTACGTTTAAGTGTCTTCAGATTAAAGATTGGAAGCTTCCATCGTACGTAGTAGCAACAAATATTTGCAATGACAGAATAGGTAAGCACTCATCCATTACCTACGCAAGCCTACAGGCTGCAATAGAGAGCTGCCACCTGTAACCAATTAACGCAGGCAAAAAACACACGTACCCACACCACATTGCACTGGCAGTGGCACTGCAGTGGCATACTGTTACCATGTAACATACTGAAGTACAGAATGCCATAGAAATTATACGATTTAAGGAGGCATAAACTTCTTCAACAAATCCTCGTGAGCTTGTTGCAAATATTCGAATGATGTATGGCTTACGCATTCGCTAATAACTATTGGGAAAGGAGTTCTTGAT
This sequence comes from Priapulus caudatus, assembly GCF_000485595.1. Classification (NCBI taxonomy): domain Eukaryota; kingdom Metazoa; phylum Priapulida; class Priapulimorpha; order Priapulimorphida; family Priapulidae; genus Priapulus; species Priapulus caudatus. Next base: position 116,912 of record NW_014577062.1, on the reverse strand, counting down.
TTACGGTCCAGGCATGGCATATCATTTTCAGTGGCACTATTATGTGACTGCAATGGGTCCTTGCCTGTTCGGTACACCTCAGGCATGTTAGGATCT
>NW_014577062.1:107588-110895 GCF_000485595.1 Priapulus caudatus | reverse complement strand
ATAGGCAAGGTACGGTCCGGCATATTAGATAGTACCCAGGGTACGTTCCGGCAGTACCCTGGGGTACATAGACCTTCTCAGTGTTTCTGACAGTCCCCTGGCTGGTTATATCTAGCAAGGCACTAAATAGTGCTGGCTACTTACACATTTGCATGCAATATTCTTAGTTGAGTTTAAAAAATCACAGCAATACAGAGTACTAACGGTTTACATTCAAACATTTTCCTGTATAGCCACTAACTTACAGTGTATAAGAAGTAGATGGTGATATACTTGATAGTATCTAGTGATAGCAGGGTTATCTCCAGGAATTTTAAAAAGCATGTCGGTTATGGACTGTTGGGGTGACCCTGGGAGGGATGTTTTACCAATTGGAGTAAATTACACATGGCATAGGTGTGCTCAATACACAGGTAAACTGTATCAGTTTGGAGACGTATAAATCCAGCTGTGAAAACACAGCATGACTGTGTTGAGATTGTGGAAAGTAAACATTGCTGGAAATTAAGAAATGGCGATTAGACAATTAAGGCATGTCAGGGATTTATGGGATGTCTCAAATTAGTTTTAGCTTTGAAGACATGTCAGTTCTGTGATACGTTAAAGAACTGGGGAAAACCCTGTATCGTATAAGTACACTGTTGTCCATACCTCTGTATGGGAAGGCAACATTTCAGATACTTTAGGTTCTTATTTTTGTCTCATACAAATTACACAAAAACTGGAGGACATTTTATCAGTCAAGGCACTTTATATGGCAATTGCCATATTTCTCTTACTTTTACAAAGCTTACACTTACAGTGTAGAAATATATGGCATATCCTGGTTACGAAACAATTCCATCTGGTGAAGGAGTGTTGCGTGACAATGTGATTTACATTTTGTGTTACACCTTGAAATTGATTAGGTGTTGGTAGTATAAGGGCTAGGTGTTAAATGTAATTTTACCCATGTGGCCAGATTGTCGGATATAGGCGATTACTAGATGGGATTTATTATCAACTGGGCACAGCTTGAGAAGTGTCTTCTTCTTTGATGTTCGAAATCAAAGTAGCATGTATATGCCTTCTGTAGATTACGAGTAAAGAACTGGCATTCTTGGTACCTGAGTAGTATCCACTGCCTTATTTATACCTTCTTTTCGACGTGCATGGAGACTGCCAATTTCCCCAACTGCAAATTCATTTATGATGTATAATAGATCATTACTTTTTATTTTTATTTTTTGTTCACAGTTGTAATTTTTGTTGTGATCTAAAGCAATTGTTGCAATTTTTAGATCTAACCTGGCATCACTGTTTGGCATGGATCAGGCAGCCAGTAAGAGTGGAAACAATGCATTAGTTTACACAGCTCCAAAACAGCCCCGAAAGCAGCAGGGGCATCAGGGCAATGAACAGTCGAGTAAGTATGTAGTTAGTATGGTATTCATGTGGAATGTAAGTTTGTCAGCATTATCTATGTTGCATTCACAATTAAAGCACAGATAATGCTTTACTTTAACTGTGAATGAGATGTCAGTAAGGTTATATTCAGTGTTACATGAACAGTTGGGAATGTTGTTACTATATATCACTGGCATGTTAATTCCTTGTTCTACTACAGGAGACAATCAAGATGATCCTGGGGGAAAAGCACTTGCAGTTCTCTATGCTGTAGCAACTAATGTCTTCAAATAGTAAGTCATTTGTGAATCTATGGACTGCAGCCAACTAATGACAATCTACCTAGATTTACCTATACACAGAGAAAATGTACCTATATTGAATACATAGCATGATTTTGTCTAACAAGTTCGGGTTGCTTACATCATAGTCTTGCATGCTGTCCTTTTGCAGCATTGATGGACAGTTTGCTAAGCAAGGCAGGCTTGGTGCAGCTATCCTAGGAGCTACAGGAGAGGTAATACATTGACTTTGAGATGTTATTGTAAATGCAACTCATGTTGACTGCTAGGTAGGAATTGCGAGATGTATTTATGTGATATGTGACCTTGCATTTAGTGGAGCTCAAATGTTATCATACAGGGGTTCACCAAAGCTAGGCTTACAAGTGAAAATTATTTATGGAAACACCTTACAAGTCAGGCATAAAACTTATTTTTAGGAAGTCAAATATATCAGAAATTATTTTCTAATGTTGAAACTTTAAACTTAAAAACTTTAAACCTATAAAAAAATTGTTCATATAGAAAGGAAATCAGTCAGAAATGCACCATTCTAAATTTTCTGTAGAAAGCCGTTTGCGCATTTGAGACATGAGTGATGCATATAGTGGCATGACCTTATAGCACGCAAGCTAAAATCCACATATGAAAATGTCTGCTTGAAATAATTGTGTGCAGAAAACTCAGACGAACTTGACAAAAACTCATTGGAATCATCACTTGTATTAAATTCACTTTTGGAAAACACCTCCATTACAATTGTGAAATCTGAGAAGAAGAATTTGTGTAGCGCTTTAACATCACTGTCACCAGGATTGCATGAACAGTATGTAGAATATGGAAAATAACATGGTGCTGCATTAAAACCTCTATTTAAAGATATGTTTATTTATAATCTTTCATATTTTATTATACATATTTTTTTGGCAAGGATGTCATGCATTTAGGTTAGTTTAATTATGCAAATTGGTTGCAAAATTTATAACGTGAAATCTCATTATTTCAGTTCCACAAGTTGCTGCTATATATGGGCAAGCAGCAAACAGTGACACAGGCAGTGATTGGTCGCACGTTTGCATTTACAGTAGGTATCTCTTTCGTAGTTAATTATACCCCCCCCCACCCCCTGCCAACGAACTTAGGGGGTATTACTGGAAATCACCCTGTCTGTCTGTGTGTTCGACAGCAGCTTTGTGCACAGATCTTCTCGAAAAGTACTTGACCAATTTCAACACATCATCAGTACGCAAGGTAGTTGTCGACCTGCGATAAATCTTTTGCGTCCGACATTTTCGGAAAGATTTATGGCCGTTTTCCGTAACTAACCCCACTTGTTTATATATGACATGTTGACGCCATCTAGTGGATCATTTCATACATAACTGCAGAGTACAATTCAAATGCCCCGGCGCGGCGTTTAATTCGGGCCAGCTGTTTGCCAAATCTCCCCCTTCAGATAAGAGCAGTGCCACATATAAATAACGGCCCCAAAATGTGGTGTATAATCCATCTCTCTCTCTCTCTCTCTCTTACTCTCTCTCTCTCTCCTCTCTCTCTCATCTCTCTCTCTCTCTCTCTCTCTCTCTCTCTCTCTCTCTCTCTCTCTCTCTCTCCTCTCTCTCCTCTTTCTCTCTCTCGTC
>NW_014577062.1:75170-103583 GCF_000485595.1 Priapulus caudatus | reverse complement strand
TTATTTTTATCTCATCTGACATAGTCAGATGCGCAAGCTTGTAGAATCGCATCGAGGCTGCGGTCCGTCCGGCGTGCGTCCGTGTTGCGTCCGTCAACAGTTGGGCACAAAATCTTTAACCGCGTCGACGTACATTCACGTCATTCGCGGACGTTGGGGGGGGGGGGTGGTAATCTGTAAACGAGTTGGAATGTCGAAGCTGGGGTGAAAGGTCAAAGGTCAAGAGTGTAAAAGAAGGGGGAAGCATTCCTCCTTAACTTAAGGTATAGGGCAGGAAATGCAGAATTGCGGCACAAATCTAAATGGCTCAACCTAGGCTCGTGATAGTCGGTGTTATAGCATCATGGTAGGAAGCCACCATGTGCCGAAATTGGAGGTCACAGGTCAAAGGTCAATGGGACAGGGCAGATTTCAGACATTTTCTGAGGACATGGGTCTGACGTAGCGATTGAAAAAAAATTTTGTTATTCAGCGGTGACCTACCATTTTGATGGCTTTATTGAAAGGACTATGAAATGTACTTTCCGCTGACATGCGAAGAGTAGTGTCGGATAACTTTTGACCTGCAAGAGGAGCGCGTTAAACATTTGATTTGATATGACTGTTAACAAAAGACTGAAATGCTTTTGCCATAGGTTATTAGAGCCCATTGACTGTGTGAATGTGAGGCTACAGTTGCACAGTTTAATTGCAAAGGCAAATGTTTGTTGAACAAGGTTTACGCTCCTTAAATCATTATTTTCTAAAGCAGTCTGTCTATAGCACCCTGAAGGCTGAATCAGTGAATGCTCACGTGGGTAGGCAAAAACACGGGGCAGCCCATGGCTGGCACGCTTCTAATCATAATTGTTGCCTGCCAACCTGCAATGCACATGTGTCTGCAATGCATAGAGATTAGGTGGGTGTGAAAGTGTAGCTGATATATTTGTTCGAATTGGCTACGAAAGTCAAACAAGAATAAAGAAGACTTATGTATAAGACGTCTTGCTATGCACAAATGAATTTATCAGCAGAACACCAGACACCAGATGAGCCCTGTCGCACTGCGGCACTTAGGTTTATAAATTATTATTGCGATATACAGATGGCAACCGTGTGCTACCGCCTAGAAAAACTCATACGAAGTAAACACTTCCATGCAACCAATTAACCTTTGACAAAAGTTGTATTATGGGCAGGGAAACACCATTGTCACATGGTATATAGCAGCTACCTGGAATAAGCGTATCCTCTCAATCTTACACGTTACGCATCGGGAGCTCCGCTTTTAGGCAGTGCCTAAATCTGAAGATTATAAAAACGTTAAATGGCGATCATTTAGGTGTAACGCCATCACTCGCCCACATCTCAGACTTTCACATCTCAAACATTTATTTTCACATAAAAAATTACACATATAATTATGAAGAGTATATAATGGGAGTTCTCCCATATATACTCTTCGTTTCTATAATGTACGTCGATGGTTGCTCAATTAAAACTGACTTCTTCTCACTCACTCATTTGTGTCCTTTTTTGTGGTGTGCTACAGTGTCATTGACACTTTTATTTTAGCTCACCTTGACATCGTCAAGATGAGCTATTGCCATAGGGCGTTGTCCGTCATACATCCGTCCGTCTGTCTGTCCGTCAACATTTGGCTACAGTCAACGATAACTTGAGAACTGTTTGACCCACATGTTTCAAATTGCATACAGTTGTTACTCCTATGGGAGAGATGTGAACGTCCTATTTTGGGGCACGCCAGTTGACCTACTTTCGAGCCACTCCCACTTTTTGGCAAAAATGGAAATTGCCATAAGTCAGTTCAGGTTCAACGAATTTTGCTCATTTTTGGTATGTGAATGAATAAGGACTGGCCCCAAAACTTCTTAATCTTAAAGTTACGAAAGGGTCTAGGCTCTCATAATGTTATAAGGAAATTTGCGAGGATTTTCATCCCGCAACATTACGATATTTTTATCAATGGATTACGACTACGAGTCTAAGGTAATAATAAGACAATGTTAACACTAATTTTGTTTCTGAAAACGGGCCCCAGTTTAGAAATGTTCCGTGTTAGAAGCCATTTTATGACTAACATTATATCTATTGTTAGATTATTACAGTCATGTGACATCTTGACTGACTTTTATAGGTGGCATTTGCAAAAGCTAATAGTGGCAAGGAGCAAGGTCTGGTTATGCAAGATCTTATTCCGGGTGAGGGTGGTGGCTTAGAAGTTGACGATTCAGCAGAGGTCAGATATACAGGATGGCTGATGGTTAACCATGTCCAAGGTCCACAATTTGATTCAAATGTATCTGCTGACAAGAATTTCAGACTAAAGATGGGCAGAGGAAAAGTGATAAAGGTATATTATATTACTATAGCAACCCATCAGTTAATAATTACTTTAGATAGTTACAGAATAAATTTGGTCATCTAAAGAGTAAAGATATTTGATTAAATATTTCTAAATATTACGTCTCAATCTCTCACACAAGATGCTAATATTTAGACTCGATGAGATGATGCATGAATTTCCAATTATATTCTATATTTTGCTACTGCTGTTCTAGCGATTCTTGTTGTGTTCCTTTAAGAGTATCTGTTTTGAATGCAGGGCTGGGAAGAGGGAATGATTGGGATGAAAAAAGGCGGCAGGCGCTTACTCATAATTCCTCCCTCTCTTGGATATGGAACGCACGGGATGGGCACACGTGTCCCTCCAAACTCCACTCTGATCTTGGACGTGGAGCTGATAAAGGTGCTCTTTAGCTTACCTGTGACAAGAAAATATTGTGTTGCTTGCATGTAAATCATATTGTTTAAACTCATTATTACTTAGAAACGTAAAGTGAACATTTCTATGTATATATCATTTTGTCACTTTACCTGTCAGTGTACCTACTATTTAGATGTCACTTTGTGCAAACTGTCGCCACTTGCAGGTAAAGTTGACTAGGGAGCACGGTTCACGAGCCGAAAGTCCCACCAAGGTCGGTGGATTGCAGGCGGAGCAGGTTGACACGACAGACACCACGGTTACTAAGAGCAGAGCTGATAGTGTGAAGGACCGGTCTGCCTCCCTTAGTGAGCAGATGTCACATGTAAGCTAGTATTATGAACAGCTATATAGCTTAGATAGCATATATATATACAAGCTATCATATCAGACTACCCCATATTACTGCCTTATCGTGCTAACTATTAATCAATTATTAACCAGTAATCAGCCATTACCAGTAAATTAACCATTAATTAATGAGCAATAATGGTTGTTGTTGATCTGATCTATGTCTTTGTGGCCAGGCATACCAAAAAATAATCTTGTTTATTAGTTTAGTAACATTTCTTAACAAGTATAATTGGGGCAAATGTATGTTATGGCTGGCAATAGTTTATTGGTGTTATACGAGTGTATAGTAACCTTGCTGGAAGTGCAAATGTTGTACAAAGATAACTCGGGCCTGGTGAGCAGATCTAGGGAGCACTTCTGCAGTACATGCGGTCCTATATTAGCCATGGCCGCGTACAGCAATATGATCTTACCGTGTGTTTGCCGTTTTGAATACGAATTAGCCATCTGCCAGCACTGACAAGGCACAACTGATACAGCGCATGGCAAAGATGGGACAGCCGATGCTGCCGATGCAGGGTGCCGTTGCCGCGGCAACAGAGAGTGACGATGAGGACAGCGATTCAGTACGTCAGTCGACAATATATCTCTCAATACTCAACTTGTTTCATTGAAATCAGTTCAGATTTTCAGTGGAAATGAGTTTTCATGCTTTTTCATGCCAATATATGTAAACTATTTTTAGCCACGTTTAAATATGTATACATGTGGTAATATGAACCGGTCACATGTGTACAGGTGTATGTCAGGGCAATTACATATGATTGCATTCATGTGTGGCATTGCACTTTAGTGAGCGTGACTATCCCAGACGCTTATTTACATTTGGCCCTTTTTACATAGATCAAGACCCTTCCTCGAAATAGCATGTATTCACTACAAACCAGGGTGTGTGTTCTGTGTGTAGGATGTTGTGGTTGCGGATGCCTCACCAATACACAACAGTCCTGCTCATCGACCCACGATCAGCCCGAAGCCTCACAACTTACCGATCAGCAAGGCTTCAGCAGCGGACCCGGTGAAGCACAGTGCGACGCCGCCGCCCGTGATGCAGCCGACCATGTCACGACCAGTGCCGCAGTACTCCCGGCCTTCAGCACCAACAGCAGAGGCTGTAGGCACAATCATGTACGGGCACCAGGGTATGTTCACTACTGCTGTTACCTAGAGCAGTATATATACATACCTAGTTTCTTTATAAGGCTACAGTATCGATTGTTTTAGCCTGCTAAAGAAACGTACAGACTTGAAAGCTCACATTTAAAGGAATTATTTCAAAATCATTGCTTATAATCTGGAACATCTGGAAAAAATAGTGAAATATAGTCTCACCTAATAGCGGATATGTTACTTATTACTCCAATTTTAAAAGAGTGTATGCTGTTATAGCTAAGAAAATTGGAATCAAACACATCATAACATCACGCCATATTTAATTATAGCGATAATTTATTTGCAAATGGCGCCTTCAAAACAAGTGCACCTAATTTAAACGAAAGGGCATCTGATTCTGTGTAGTGAACGCGATAGGATTTTTAAGTTATTTATCCCTGGCCGATATCTCGCGGTATTGCCAGAAAGTCACAGATTAGCGAGCAATAACGGTATCGTAAAAGTGGGGAAAACACGAGACCGGTCGTAAATTGTTTTTTTATTATCCTTGATTCAACACCCATGGTTCGTGTTGTTTCTCTATTGTTGTCTGTGTATTTAGCTCACCTTGACATCGTCAAGATGAGCTATTTCCATGGGTCGTCGTCCGTCGTACGTCCGCCTGCCGCCTCCATCCTTTCCGTCAACCTTTGCTACGTCAACGATAACTCAGAACCGTTTGACCCACATTTGAAATTGTATAGTTGTTACTCGCTACTCCCATATGCACGTCCATATTTGGAGCACGGCATTGCCCGTATCTTCATCCACGGCAATTTTGCAAAAAATGGGAATGCCCTAGTCAGTTCATTCAACCGATAGCTACATTTTGAACGTCACATGAAGAATAAGGGCCCCAGGTTTGAATATTAAAAAAAAATTATGCAAATATAGTATTTTGCATTATATAGGGCATATTACTGTTATAGACACGCAGATAACAGTCTTGGGTCACACTCGTCGTTCCGTTTACAAGATTTCAGACAATATAATTAATGCAAAATTGTATTTCCTCTCCACCCCTCGCCAATAAAACGTCTAATATTAAGTACAGTTACAAAACTGTCGAACAGCACATAACCTATTATTCGAACCACGCTAAGAAACATCAAAGCGGTAAGCGCCATCTAACCCGTCACCCCAAATTGGATATTTAGCTCATCTGACATAGTCAGATCATCTGGTAGAACGCATGAACGTGCGTGATCCGTAATCGCTACCCGGTGCTACCGTGTGCTCCGTACAGACAGTTGGCAACAAATCTTAACCTCGACGGTACATTCACGATATTCGGACCGTGGGGGGGGGCGGGTGGTAATCTGTAACATTGACATGCGAACGCAGGGGTCAAAGTCAAAGTCAAGAGGGTAAAAGAAGGGGAAACATCCCTCCTAACCTAAGGTACAGGAGAAAGCAGATGCGCACGCAATACTAAATGCTCACCTACGCCTCGGAAGTCGTGTATAGCATCTGAGGAAAGCAGCCACCCACTCGGCGCGAAATTGGGAGTCCACAGGTCAAAGGTCAATCGGGGCACAGGCAATTTCAGACATTCTGAGGACATGTCTGACTAGCGATTGGAACAACAACCTTTTTGTTCAGCGGGACGACTACCATATTCAAATGCTCTTGAACAACATGAAACTTACTTCCGCTGACATGCGAAGAGAATTCCGGTATAACCTTTTGGACCCTCAAGAGGAGTTAAACATTGATTGTACTTTAACAAATGACTGAACTGCTTTGCTATATTAGAAGCCCATACTTAGTGTGAATGTGAGCTACAGGTCCACCAGTTTAATGCAAATCAAATGTTTGAACAAGGTTTACGTCCTTAAATCACTATTTCTAAAGCAGCTGTCCTAAGCACCCGAGCTGAATCAGTGAAATCCACGTGGGTAGGCAAAAACCTCGGGGCAAGCCCATGGCTGGCACCTCTAATCACAATGTGCCTGCCAACTGCAATGCACCCTGTTCTGCAATGCATAGCAATTAGGATGGTTAAAGTCACTGATAATATTTGTCGAATGGCTACGAAAGTCAAACAAAATACCGAAACTTATGTCAAAGACCTTCTATGGCCAAATAATTTATCAGCAGCACACCCAAGACACCCAATTAGCCGCTGTCCGCACTGTCGCCCACTTAGTATAAATTATAATGCGATATACCGATGCAACCGTGTGCTACCCTGGGGGGCGCTAGAAAAACCATTACGAAGGTAACCACTTCCATGGCAACCAAGTCAACCTTTGACAAAATTGTCCCTTATGCCCAGGGAAACACCATTGCTCACATGTAATACAGCTACGTGGAATAAGCGTATCCTGCTCAATCTACCACGACCGCATCGGCGAGCTCCAGCTTTAGGCAGTGCCCTAAACTGAAGATTATAAAAACGTAAATGTCGAATCATTTAGTCACGCCATCACTGATCGGCGCACCACATCTCACACTTCACACACTCACAACATATTTCACATAAAAATGTAACACATATAATTATAAAGCCAGTAATATAATATTCACCATATAACTCTTCGTTTCTATAAGTACGTCGATGCTTCTCCCAATTCAAACTGACATCGGTCTTCTCAACCACTCATTGTTGTCCTTTTTGTGTGTACTACAGTGTCATTGACACCTTTATTTAGCTCACCTTGACATCGCAAAGAGCTATGCCATAGTGCGTGCCCGCATAACATGCCGCTCCGCTGTCTGTCGTCAACAGTGGCTACAGTCAACGATAACTTGAGAACTGTTAGACCCACATGTTCAAATCGCATACAGTTGTCCTCCTATGCCGGAGACCTTGAACGCTCCTATTTTTGGCGCACCCAGTTTAGCCTACCTTTCGAGCCCACTCCCCCACTTTTGCAAAATCGAAATGCCATAAGCCCAGTCACTTCAACGAATTTGCTCATCTCATGTGAAATGAATACAGGCGCCCCGACCAACATATCACCAGGGTTTGATATTTTTTATAAATTACTCAAATTAAGGTAGACTTTGCCTAATTCCTTAAAGGAACGACCTCCTAATCTCTACCGGTCCTTATTTTTCAGCTGATTTTAGCTATAATGCGCTACCTACACGTTTCATGTCCAATCACCCTAGAAATATTTTTTATAATGTAAAACTAACGACTACAGTTTGAATAGCAACGACGTCCACTCAAACGGGCCCACGATCCGCAGCCAATGCGGCAAAAACCACTTTCCACCAAGGCTACAGACCCAGCGAAAAATACACGTAGCGGCGACGATCGGCTCCCGTCCGCTATCAAGCGCCTGGTAAACAACAATTCACTAAGCGAAAATTTGGAAGATAGAGAAAAAATCGCTCCCCGTGTTCCGACCGACAGCCGTATAAATAGTTCCGACCCTGAGACCCGAGCCCACCAAGTTTTGCCGGCATAACAATACAGTTTTATATCTCAGTTAATTATCGTGGGAGTGAGGGCACGACCAGGACCCCCAGACCGGGATCGAGCGACAATGCGCACGTAACCAAAGCGTAACTGGGAATTCGTCACTGATTTGTAGAACTGAACATTTTATTCAGTAGATATCTAAACAATGAAACGGTATAACTTAAAAAGATCTAGGCACTTGTACCTTGCAGATGTTCCGCAGCATGGGGATCTATCATGGGTACCCGTGGACTGGAGGAGAAAACCACAAGTCAAACCCTTACCCAAACTCCCGCACTATAGAGATTGCCCAGTACAAATCTTGGATTTCTTAAATACCAAGAGTAACTAAAACTCTCAATCTGCAGTTCTGAACTTGCTGCATCCGAATGTACCAAATAAACGGTGAAAAATGAAAAGAAATAGTAAGCAAAGCACAACTTGAAAAATAACCATACCATCATTACCATGATAATAATTCTTGATTCCTGTCTGTCATCGCGTTACTGACCCTCTGCCATGGTAATGCATGTCGTGGTGTAAATGAAATGAATAGAATGTGATGGTTTCTATCGAGTTGAAATGAATAAAAACAATGTATCGAATGTAATTTGTTGACGATTCTATACACACATGAATCTATACTGTGCTGAGCGAATCTTAAATGATCTCAATTAGAGTCAGTGCATCAAATTAGAAAAGTAGACAAAATCATGCATGTGAAAACGCTAGCTCTGTCAAGCCTAAAATACTCCCTAAAAAAAGAGCGAGACTCTTTTTTCAAACAAAACAAAAAAAGCAGCTCCGAAAAAAACATTTAATTTTTAGGCTGCTACAGACCACAGTATTTCTTATTTATTCATTTAAAAGCAAAAGGATTGTAATATCTTATAAACGACATATATGGATAAATTTGCCCTAAAATGAATATCGTTCGGTTAAATAGCATTTAGGTATAAATATAATTGCACTTTTGTGATTAGCCCTCGGTCATTTACCTGCAAAATAAAAATGCAAATACGCAACTTTTTCAGGGTGGCAGCACGGTCGCGGGTGTCATGGCGCCGTTCAAATTTCGTAGCGCTGTGTAAATAATTAATTAAGTATCTGGTGACAAATACATGTAGGTATAGACGATTTGTTATACAGTAAGTACAGTTGTATGCAGTAAAATCCTAGAGGCTACTGTCCCTTTAAGCATTTCAGTGTCTGCGCCTACGGTCAACGATAACTCAAGAACCGTTTGACCCACATGTTTCAAATTTCATGCAGTTGTTACTCCTATGGGAGAGATTTGAACGTCCTATTTTGAAGCACGCCAGTCGACGTACTTTCGAGCCACGCCCACATTTTGGCAAAACTGAAAATGGCCATCTAGATTCATTTCCTTTTTGTTAAAGGGATAGTAGACTCTAGGATTTTTCTGCATTCAACTGTACTTACTGTATAACAAATCGTCTATACCCACACGTATTTGTTACCAGATACCTAATTTAATTGCTATAATTAATTACACATCAACGCTACGAAATTTGAACGGCGCCATGGCACCCGCGACCGTGCTGCCACCCCGAAAAAGTTGCGTATTTGACAACTTATTTTGCACGTTACAGACCGAGGGCTAATCACAAAAGTGCGATTATATTTATACCTAAATGCTATTTAACCGAACGATATTCATTTTAGGGCAAATTTATCCATATTATAACTGAAACTATATGTCGTTTATAAGATATTACAATCCTTTTGCTTTTAAATGAATAAATAAGAAACACCCTCGGTCTGTAGCCCTTGGCTGAAAAGTGGTTTTGCGCAACTTATCAGATCGTGCGCTTTGAGTGGCGTCACCGTCGTTGTAATCAAACTGTAGTCATTATTTTTTAAACATTTTTGAATAATATTTCTAATGGTGATTGAACCATGAAACTTTTTATGTAGCGTAATTTTAACCTAAATTAACTGAAAATAACCTTGAAACCTAGAGTAAACGATCCCTTTAAATTTACCTACCTACCTACCTACCTAATCATACCTACGTGTAATATTGTGTTTTAGATTCTCTGTACGGTAATTTGACTGGAATACTTTATTGCTTTTATTTGCGCGATAATCAAAAACCAAAATGGCGATCATTTAGGCGTAGCGCCATCTTTCGCCCACATTTCAGACTTTCAGATCTGAAACATTTATTTTTGCATCAAAACTAACCCTGAAACAAAACAGTGAAATGTCTATTAGTATAAAACAGGGAATAAAAACATTTGATCACATTTCGGTCCGTCATAAATGAAACACTTACCAAATTTTAACTATCATCTCCCTCTTCTATCACACCCAAGGTGAGCTATAGTGTCATTGATACTTTCATTACTTATATAATATATAATATTATTATAATATATAAATAATATTATGTGTGTGTATATATATGCAATCAATATGTAATAATTTGGGTTGAAGTAAAATCTGTCATGTATGGTTGTGACTAATGTGATCTACGACTGTGTCTTCTGTCACCAGCCCCTGCCAGCCTACCGCCCCATCAGAGCATGTCTGTGTACCAGCCGGCTGCTATGCCTATGGCAACCCTACAAGGCTTCCCTTACTATGCTCAGCCTCCACCTGCATCTTCTCCAGCAGCAAGCTCAGACACTAGTCTCCAGGTAGGAGTGGTATTACAGCTACAGGTTACAGTATGTGCTGGCCCAATGCAGCATGGTACAAGTTGTTATTGCCATCTAATGTACTAGAGTAGTTTTATTCACTCCATGAGAATAAGTATATGGCTGATGATCATAGTAGAATATATCACACATTGTATGAATTGCTGACTAGTGTTCAAAGCTGTTTCAGCGTGGGTATGTCTGGGGTGTAGTTTGCTGCTTCGGTCGCATGGTACCACTGTGCTGATGGCCTGATGCTGGCAATTTCCTGCTTGCAGACGTTTATGATGGAGAGCAGGCAACAGAGCACAGAAGTCAGACTTTCCCTCAGCAAGCTACAGGACAGAGTGGACCAGATCACTGCAAAGGTGACCTCAATACTAGCATCGTACTATCTCTGGGTCTGCAGGTGCATATAGTGACACTATACTGCCCGTTTAAATGCTTATCGCATTGTACTGTTTATTACGTAATTACAATAAAACTATAAGATTAATAGCAGCAGTGATGACATTGTACTAGAAGAATGATGACTGCTTTGTTATTGATGACAGATAGAAAAGCTTCCCACTTCTAGCCCACAAGGTGGTCAGGTTGCTCTGCCTGCATTTGGGTCAGCCATGCCAAGCATGGACACGGCAATACTCATGAATAGCGTACAGAAGATTGTACAGGTATTAGTAATGTTAAAATAATATCTCAGATCTTTGGTGGGCATGTTTGCGGCTACATCTAAGTCAATGAATATATCTGACTCGCAGCATTTCATCTCTGTCCAACGATGTATCACCATAACTGTAACAGGGTGTGATATTTACAGTAGTCGAATACTATATAAACTATTATAAGATTTATTCACAGATGAGAGGATGCCAGATATATTAAGTGTACTATGGTGACAAATTACCAGATAACAAAATCTAGTTATCTATACTATGCTTACTGGGTAAGGAAGGTTGTATAGTAGGTAAAGGAATATAATAGCCTACCTTATTACAATAGCAGTTGTTTGAAGAAGCTCAGTGTGTACCGTTGTTGCCTCCAGGAGAACGAAAAGCATAAAGCAGAGATTGTAGAGAAGAATGCTAAGCTGGAGAAACAGAATGAAAAGATAGCGGAACTATTGGATAAAAACCAACGGTCAGTCATATTACTGTTACCTAGTGTTTAGAAACTGGCTTGACTAACAATAAATATCAGGAGATGGGAATGATCTAGGGAGCATTGGTGGTTTGCTACAAAAAGAATGGTCATTTTTCAAGGGGTGGACAGGCTCTACTAGTCATGTCTCCATGCTATTATTCACACCTGCAAGTAGACAACTGAGCATGTCACAGTGATGTGCTATGCATACAGTCACACAACTGACTGATTGATTGCACAGTGATTTCTGTCACATACTGTCACACAACTGCATGCTTGCTGGCATGTCACCATGATGTGCTACACACACACGCTCATCCCTGGTAGTTGCATTAAACTTTACAGGTTCATGGAAAACAGTAACACGTGGATGGAACAGAGACATGATATATTTAAGAGCAGCTCTGAGCAGTCACAGGTCCAACTTATCACACTACAGCAGGAAAAGGTGAGTGCACAAACAGGAGCTTGATGCATAATTTTTCATTGTCGAATCAAACTAATCTTGAGTGTTCATTTCGCTCATGAGACATGTTTTCACGGTTTCGGTTGCAGTGTAAATCTGTATGATTACTCACATAATTTACCTATTTGCCTTGCATGATTAACAGATCTAGCCAATCGGTCGTCATAGGCAATTCTAAAATCAGTGCTTGGCCACAAAGTGCTACTTGATGTACATTTTGGCGTGCAAACATTAAAAATGTCTACAAACTAAGTGAGCTTGACTAACCTAGCAACAATATCCAACTGGGTGGCCATGCTCAGATGGCCCAGTCAGTTATAGGTGGTCATAGAGAGTTAGAATATTTTTAGCACTTGAGTTATACACCTCAGCTGAAGTGCTACTCTCCACGGCGCTTTCTCTTTTAACGCCTACCATTCAGATTATGATGGGTGGTGAGCTGGCAGTCGCAGAGTCCAAGGTCACAGCTCTGCAGAGCCAACTTTCTGCTGAGCAGGAAAAGGCTGTAGCGTTGACAGGGCAACTAGCCGCATACTGTGCTGATGCAGTCAAGCAGCGTGAGGAGGCAACCCATCTGAAAGCCATGATGTCAGGTGGGTGTGATTTTGTCGTGTCAATCACACATGCCGAACAGATCACTGGTGCCTGAGTTGTAACCTCGTAACCTCGTAAATATTAGTCATCAAAGTCTACTAGTCTCATCAAAGGGACTATATCGAAGACGGAAAGAGACAATTTTGATCAAATAGACAGATCAATACTGTGGATCGCAGTAGAAAAGCCTCGTTTGCAACTAACTAAAGAGGAAGGGAGAGAATTCCAATATGGAATGGCAGAGACAAAGAAGCTAATTACCTTGAAGGGTTCATTTGAATATGACGTGTGTCGAAAGTTTTCTGCATACTCTCCTCATCCTATACATTGTACATAATTTGTTGTGTCGGCTGCATACAGATAATACTAACGTTGATATATCCTAACTGCTCATGATGCTTTTTTTGCATTTGTGCAGAGAAGGAGCAAAAGCTTGCTTCCCTCAGCCAGTTGCTCTGTGAAGAGGAGGTGAGGAAGAAGGAAGCTGAGCATAAAGTAAAACAGCTAGACAGTGAACTAGACATTCTACGTGAGAAGACGAGGAGTTTAGAAGAGGTATTATTTTATGTAAAACAGATATATGTTGACTCTTTTTGCATCCTAGTGTGCATCGGTGCTTACGAGATAAGCCATTTAGCATTATACATAAGATCTCACCTCAACCCTTAATAATATTGTCAATGTTGCTTTACAGATTTATCATGTCACAGATATGTATATATATATTACATATCACTTTATGATACCTGCTCCGTAAATCATGACACTCTCGTTCCCCTTGCTGACATGGCCCCGTTTTTCTCAGACGCACAATGAGATGGAGGGGAAGTTTTCCTTGGTGACGCAGAATGCAGAAACAGATATATGGGCATTGAAGGCAGAACATGAGGTAAGTGTATGAGCAGAATAGTGTGTCCTATGTATACTGTGGTGTTCGGTAACAGGAACTGTATACATCAAATGTGAATTTGTCTTCAGTCAATATATATCCGAAAATCTCTATCCTACTCTCCCTTTCCCTTTCCCCATTCCTATCCGTCCATCCCCCTTTCTCTCCCTCCATCTTTCCTTATCTCTCCCCCCCCCTCTCCCTCCATCTTTCCTTGTCTCTCTCTCTCCCTCTCTCTAGTTATGAATGAGAGTACTGTGGGTGTTAATAGGCATATAACAGACAGTATAATTAGCTCATTTATCCTTGTACATGAGAGAAATTAGGAAATGAACATCCACAATGTAGACGCGTGTGACATTGCTCTCTGCTTTTCTCTTTCCATGCGCTATGTTGTTTCCTGGTAAATCCGTGCTGCTGATGGTATGTTGTAATTGTTGCTGTGGTTACCGTAGCCCGTTGCCAGCAGCAGTGTAGGTTGAGTCAGATGTAATGGTATCACCTAACCACGCATGTTTCTGCAGTGACATGATCTTCTAACTACTTCACCAACATAACTCACTCATACGTCGCACTGTTTAATAACCATATAACTCGGTATAACTATTCTGTGATGGGTATGAAGTGGTGGATGCCTTTTCGACAAAGATTCTACGCATGAGAAGGCTTCAGAGAACCTTTGCAGATTTTGTAGTCAGACTCCTAATGCTCTATACTTTTATTGTTTCTATAAGTAGCAGCTGTGAATAGTATTGCTGCATGGTGAACAGTATTAAATATTTAGTGTTGATGTATTTAGGGTTGCCTTGTGATCGAAGTGTGTTTAGTGTAACTCTTTGTTTCTGTTGGGAAATTCCCGTGCATTTTGCTGCTAACATAAATGCTGCTCTACTGCTAGTTCATCGTTGGATTCCTTCTTATAAACATATTTAAATGATATATATATATTAGTATAATTTATATACATTTTTTTAAATATTATATTTTTCCCTTTTAACAATATATCCACATTTGCTAAGCTGTGAGGTATATACTCATTTCATATATTGTAAACCTGTATTAATTCATTGTTTGAAATTTATAAACCTATGCTCTGGGAGAAAGTTTAGTAAAATATCTTAAATTGCTAATAATTAGAAACATAGAATTATAGTACTAAAACATTAGCTGATGTTGTAATGATAATTTATCACTTGTATGGTGCTGCAGCCCATGCTCACCTCCCTATAGTATTTTTTTGTAATAAATCGGTTGTTCATTAACATCTACCCATTGTAAACCTTTCCCTGATATATGTATTTACTATAAACAGTCACGCTTAACACTAGTTGCAATACAATATATGTAATCATTGTCAATTACGATGAGTTTTTACACATTACAGTAATGTATGGCATGGACTCCAGCAAATTGCGGGACAGTGCACAAGTGTGCTAGAGCATACTTATACGACTTTATACTGATAACCTTACTTGAAACAAACTGCAATACAGGCTTAACCTACATATCTATGTGTTACATCTAATGGCCCTGTCACACCTTGACGATTTAGCCAGCGTATGCCGACGTATCAAAATTTCTCTAAAACGCTGGCGTACGTCGAATAAGTTATGGGTAAGTTGTGTATAAGTTAAGAGCACGCTGAAGCACGCTGGTATACGTCGTAGTACGGCGAGGTCATCGAAAAATTTTGTGTATGCACAAAATTTTTGCCGTATGCCAGCATATGGCTCATACGTCCCGCATACGCGGGCCATAAGTTGTAGGTAAGTTATGCGATCGTTGACACACGTTCACACACGTTACTTGTAAGTTACTCATGTTAAGTTATCAAGTCGAGATACGTCGAGATAATGTCTAGCGTACCCAAAACTTATTTCTAACCTATGAGTAACGTGCTTTGAACCTATGTGTAACTAATATCGAACTTATCTCCAACGCATATTGACGTATGTAGACGTATTTGACGTGTTCTGGACGACCACAGAACTTACTGAACGTGTTTCTAACTTACAGCTACCGTATAATGGCGTATTGGCAGCGTTTAGGGGAATTGGTATTTAAAAATGGGGTACTGCGACGGTGATGTTGATACTGCGATGTCTAGTGCGGTTATGATTTGAATCGTCGAGCGGCAGCCTTTTTATAGACTACGACACGTGATCGTCGGCGATACGCTGCCGTGCGCTATGCATAAGTTAGACTATCGTTGGGCATAAGTTGTGAACGCCGGCAACACGCTAAGCATTCGTTGGTATAAGTTATCTATAAGTTATCGAAAGGTTCTATGTAAGTTACTAATACGTTATGCATACGTCCAACTCGTTATAAATACGCTATGTATATGCCCAAAATTGAAAAAAACATCGATAGTTCAGCGTATGCCAGCGTTTTAGAGAAATTTTGATACGTCGGCATACGCAGGCTAAATCGTCAAGGTGTGACAGGGCCATAAATACAATACAATTCTGGTAACAATGATGGTAATATGTTCAGACATTCAGTACTGTCACACGTATAGTCGAGTGTATAGTGTCAATATGATATTTCACATATACATTCATGCACATTCCCTCTCTTACAGGAGGAGGCTAGGAAGCTGAGTGAAGCCCTAACAGAAGAGCGAAGGGTGTCAGAGGAGAGCATGAATAAAAGGGTGCGGGATGCGTTTAAATAAGACGCCCAAATTGTATTCCTTCTGTTCTATGAGGGACTGGGATCTAGTATTTGTCATTTATGATTCATTTACATATGTCTTGGTTATCCTCACACAATATAAGATCTTTCAGCTGTGTAATATTTGGCATAATGCTAGCATGAAGACTTTCCTCAATTTTTTACAGCTCGTCAATACAACAGCGACCGTTGTGGAGGAGTGGAAGGTAAAGCTTGCTAGTTGCATGGAAACTGCAAATCAGCAACATAGTGATGAAATAGAGAAGGCAGAAGAGACAAAGACACAGTTGATGAGTGAGCTTGAGGAAGTCAGATTGCAGGTGTGTGTTGTCCCATATTGTGCCCTATATAAATATTATGCTGTTCTTTATATAGGCATATATTATATATGTATATTAGGCTTTTTTAGGAGGTGAAATATGATCTGCACGTTGTTCTCATTAATAGTTGAGTAAACGTCTTCCAGATGGATGCTGAGCGACAGAGACAAGTAGCTCATTCTACTGAGCTTCAGGAAGAGATAGAAGTTATGCAAGTCTGGAAAGACAAAGTATGTAATCATTCTTCCTGCTCGATTATTATTCAATAAAATACGTTAATCGTTTACCAAAAACACAGCAATGTGAGTCCACAAGTTCTTGATCATAGATCCATTTTGTCTGCATGTGTCGGATTTGTTTTTTGTTGGGTAACTAACTAGCAAGCTATGATAAGCTACAACCAGCAAGTTCTATCATCATGTCATCGGTTGGTTCTTTCCAGTATATTGCACTGAGGGAACAGGCAGTTGCAATGAAGTTGGCATACACAGGTAAGATAGAGGAGCTAACGGCAAAGCTGGAAGAGCAGGAGTCCTCCAACCAGGCGCCTAGCACTGACGTAGCTCTTGAAGTGAGAAATGGATGCGTGTGGGTGGCTGGGTGCATTAATGTGGGGGGGGGGGCGGTTGCATGCGTGTGTGCTTGCAGGCGTCTGTGCGTGCGTGTGCATATATGCCTACATGTGTGTGCATGTGTGTTATTTAATTGCATGTGTTCAGAAGTGCCCATAGGTGTGTGATAGTATGTCTGCGTGCATGGGGCATGTTCTAATAAAACAAACGCCTGCATTTACCATTTGTACTTCATTGAAATATTATCAATTGAAATTGAATTTAGATCAGAGAATGAACATGAATTTTACACTGTGCTAAGATCTAGAAGCATGTAAATGTTCACACTATTGTCGTAGATTTCGCTGCTTGCGATTGTTCGAAAATCTTAGAGGATTAGTTGGTGAAAATCTTGAAACTGTCTTGTATATTGGATGGAAACGTCCTTATTTAAAACTAGCTTTAATATTGAATATTAATTTTTTTAATGATGTTATCCTGTGATGGCAGTAAAGGGTCTTGATAGTTATGCTCAGGTGGTAGGCAAATGTCTGGAGCTGAGTAATATGGCTTCATCCATAGGTGAAGCGGGTGATGAGTGCCGTCTACCATGCGGCACGCAGCGAGTTTGAAGAACAGGAGAGCTACAGCGGCGCCGAGGTGCAGTCAGCACTGCTCCGTACCATAAAGGTATCGTGTTGACATTCCACTCACGGTGGCTCAAAGTGCACTGCGATCACAATCATCTTTTGAATCGGAGTGATCGATTTGGGGGAATTTTTCTTGTGCGATCTTTTACAATGTATCACGTTCTCTGTGTGACGTGCAGTATTTATACACAGGAGGTGACCTTGCAACTGCTGAGCCCTGCGGTGAGGGAGAGGTCGGAAAGCGAGGCCATGTCAGAGGGTGAACAGGATTCGCAGCCTCAAATCAGACAAGAGTCACCTTTGACTGAACACAGACAACAGTCGGTTGCCGAGAATGTCACTCGCGAGAGTGCAGCTGAGGAGGCTCCTGAGAGTGAATCGACGGCTAGGGATGCAGAAGCGAGTGACGAATCATTTGAGTTTGTCCAGAAGACTAACGATAGTAGTGACCGCCAGCCAGAACCAGCAGAGTTACCTGTGGTATCGGTGCATGAGGATGACCTGGAACCGCAAGGGCAGGCCAGCAGTATGCTGGGTCCGAATGAAAACCCAGAAGACGCGGAACAGATGGGAGGTGCCCCGGCAAAAGAACCTGTAGTTCAGCTAGGAGAGTATGAGCAACAGACACAGCTAGAACCGCAGCAAATGGGGGTAGAGTGTGAACGACAAGAGCAGGTGGAACCATCTGAAATGCTGGCTGAACAAGAACAATCAGTGCAGGCAGAGGGAGGAGCAGAAGAACATACTAAAGCAAAGATTCCTGTGGAGTCTGGGGAGTCAAACGAAGGTGTTTGTCATGAAGATCATCAACGGGGGCAACCAGAGAGTGCAGCTGTGGATATGTGTGCAAGTGTAGGGGAACTTGAACAGGAGGATGAGGAGGAACAGTGGCAACAGGAACAGCCTGAGGAAGACAGTCTCTCTGCAAGGATCAGGGAGCAAGAGCAGCAACAGGAACAGCCAGAAAACGAGGTGCTTCCTCAACAGATAGTGCCTGATAGAGAAGCTGCAGAGAGGGTTGGGTATGCCGAAGGAGGTGAGCACATAATAGATGAAACATCTGAGACAGAGTCGCTAGAAGCAGAACCTTTGGATGACCTGCATCAGCAACTGACCGTTGATTTCAGAGAGCCTCCAAATACATCCTTTCCAGAGGGCAATGAGTATCTTTCCAATGAATCGAAGAACAGCTCAGCAGTGGGGCAAGAGGAGGTTCCGGCATTAGTGAGAGAGAATGAACCAGCATTAGTGCAAGAGGAAATTCAAGCATTAGTGCAAGAGGAGGTTTCATCATTGGTGCAAGAGGAGGTGCCATCATTGGAGCAAGAGGAAATACCAGCATTGGTGAACGAAAAGGTGCCAGCATTGGTGCAAGAGGAGGTGCCATCATTGGAGCAAGTGGAGGTGCCATCATTGGAGCAAGAGAGGGAGCCAGCATTGGTGCAAGAGGAGATGCCATCATTGGTGAAAGAGGAGGAACCATCATCTGTGCAAGAAGAGATCCCAGCCTTGGTGCAAGAAGAGGAACTGGCAGTGGTTCAAGAGGAGGACCAGCCATTAGAACAGGGGGCCTCAACATTGATGCAGGAGGAGCAGGAGGTAGCCTCATTGCAGCAAGAGGAGGAGGTAGCATTGATGGAGGAGAAGGTCTCCGAGGACCCCAAATCAGTGTCAGGGCAATCAAGATCATCAGAAAAAGCTAGCACAAGGTACATTCATAACAATGGTTCAAGTTACATGAAAGTCAACTAATGTTGTAAAGAGGTCAGTACATCATAAAGGAAATAATGTTTTATGACTAATTGCAGTTTATTCAATGATGATGATGATGATGATGAAGAGGGATGCCGAGTTGGGAAGCCGCCTGCTCAGCTTGTATCGTGTCCTCCCAGTAGAAGCAAGGTAAAACTGTCTGCTAAGAAAACCCCTCCCGAAGGGACTAAAACATCTACAAGGTAATCAGAGATTTAAATATATTATGCCTACTGTTTTGCCATAACTAACAACTAACGAGATTCATAACGTTAAAAAGATGAATCACTTGGGAAAGGGGACTTTGTGTAATGTGATATATTTGACTCCAACTTGCTTGTGTATGCTAAGAGCGTATTCTATGCTAGTAATTGTATTGCTATTGTGTGCTAACAGTGTATGCTAACAGTGGTGCAACCTTTTCACCTTGTCCTTATACAGTTGTTCTGTTCAAGGTCTGAGTTAATGGCTTTGTTGTCTACACGGTTATGAGCAACATGAAAAATAAGCCCATTATGAATATCTGCCACTCATTATAATGAAAAACGATTTTGTCACGTTTCTTTCTGAAAATACGTATGGACAAAAATGGGTTTTAAATAAAGTGGGGTATAATACTGAGATGTAGAGACAGTGGTGTGGTTTCATGTTTTCACTGCAGAGCAACACCAGTTATTCGAGTAATCTAATCATGACTGCACAAATTTTTTTGACGTGGTCCTAACAGGTGCTGCCTTCGCTCTTTCAGCTTATTTGAAGAGGACGATGCCGAGGATGAACAATTTGGAGTCTCTCTGTTTTCGCAGCCGTCGGTTCCTGCCCAACCTTCCAGCCTGCCAGGGCAGCAGGCATCACACACGCCCAAAGACTCTGCCTCACGTCGGCTGGTCGATGAAGCTATGGATAGTGACACGAGCAGCAATGACAGCAGCGTAAGGGATAGTGTGTCATGTAGTACAGTACACAATCTATTATCCGAAACCCTTGGGACCAGACACGTTTCAGAATTCGGAATTTTTCGGATTTCGGAATGGTAGTACAGTACAGGTATACATACCGTATATCCTGCAACTAGCCAGTACTAAAACCCAAGTTTTCAAGGGGCCAAGTGCTGTACCAGTGCAGTACAATATGTATGAGTAATGCGAAACACATTAATATTTCTGCAGTGAACCTTGTGCAGCCAAGCACGAGCTTTGGTGTGCAGCCGACCTCCTCGAAAAAACTTTCGGTTTTCAGAGTTTCAGATAATGGATTGTGTACTGTATATAAACACTCATGTGCCCATAGTTCAGCATCACGTAACCACTTTCAGCTTGCAATCGTATGCCTACTTGTTGGTTATTACAGCCACTCACCTACATGTAATATGTAACCACTCCCATCCAAAGCTTATCACGACTCTCCTACGTGTAGCTTATTACCACTTGCGTGCTAGTAGCATACACTTACCTAGCTTTACATTACAACAACCCACCTCCTGTAGCAACACCCGTGACTAGTAACAGCTCGTCTATCTGTAGCTTATATGTTCCCTGTAGCTGTGCCATGCAACCTTGTTCCTCCTAACCCTCAACCCGTACACCTTTAATACGTGTGCGTGCGTGCGTGCGTGCATGTGCTCGTGTCAGAGCTAAATGTGAGTTTGTCTCGCATCACAGGGTGCAAATGCTGGACGTCCTGTTCCGCCACCACTGTTCGGGGATGACGATGACGACGACAACGACATCGATTGGTTCAAGTGAACTTTGCATTGTAATCATGGTGATCTGTTTGTGGATTGTAACGGGCAGAGAGAGCAGAAAAGAACCCTTATATGAGACCCGATATTCACTCTGCTCAGTATTTAATAGCATTGTAATACTTTTTTTAATATGTGTGAATAACGAACAAAAGAACAATATGGAATACAGGACACGGTGAAAGTGAAGGTGGTACGTCTACCTTAATCAGTCTGCATCGTACAGTTGGTATTGTTGACTTCACACACTGCTCTCAATATAGCAATATGATAACGATTACTGTCATGAGATGTTACATCATATTCGATTTCGCCGTTCACGAAGAACTTGTATCTTAAAATTTATTTGTAATGAAAATACTAGTAAAGTATAAATATATTAACTATCACATATGCAATATATGAGGATCTTGTAACATCTCCTGTAGCCTATACAGGCCTTGCTATTAGAACAATCTAAATGTATTCACAAACACTATTGCTTATATTTGATATATAGGGTCAACAAACGTGGATGCGTCCACTGACATACAAAGCTTTTAAGATATAATCAGGAGTAGATAAAGGGAACCCCTTTATCTACTCCTGATATAATGTTACTGAGTATTAATTAGCCCAATATTTTTGTTTATTGTTATTAATCTAGGATGTGTAAAAGATGTTAAGCTGTTAAAAACTGCCCATTAGCCTGAAAACGTTTGAAATCATGATATTGTGTATGTATATTGTGTTTTTTAAGTTTGACAAATTTTGATAATTGTGATATATTAAAAAAAAGAAATTGACCATTAAAATGAGTATTTTTAAATATAACTGGCTTAGAAATATCTTCCATCCAACATTGTATTTCAACTGTAGAGGGCATCTATAGACAGCAGGCCTGAATAATCATGACACAAAATATTGTAAAATTACTTTACCATGTATATTAAATGTACAAATATGAATCTTGACCTCTTGACCTCGTGACGTGGGCTTTCAAATTCTAAGGAGCTATATATCAAGAACGGAGGGAAGATGATGGTTAGGAACAACCACAGTGGCGATGACTGTGGGTGGGGGCGATGACGAACGACCGTAGTGTAGATATAAATATCTATGGGACGATGACCACAGATTCGGTGTCCAGGCAGGAGGGGACAATTTGCAGGTTGCAGGGAGCAGGGGATTTGATATACAGCCTGACCAAACACACAGACATCATCACAACATGTCTGTATCACTATTGTAAATACAAATACATGTAATCAGTCAATTTTTTTTGGTACAAAATTCTGATATTTTTATTTATTGTTCATCCATCGGCTTCCTATCCTTATCCATTTAATAATGCAGTAAACATGCTTTCTAACCTATATATGCCAAATTCACGTAATGCATCTAGTGCCATAGTACGGGCGATTCTTGTAAGAGCTGACACAAAGGTTGGTTTTCCAGACTAAAATGTTATCAATAAATAATACATCCCAACTGCATACCCTATTCGCGTGTATGTTAAAATCCACTGAATAAGTGGCTAAGAATGATCAATTGATTGTTTTTAGTCGGTGCACAATCTGTATACTGTGACCAGTTGTTCTATTGCCGACTACTTTTACCAGGGTAGCCTAAGAATTTGAAATCTGCCTTGAAATGTTTAAATATAAGCTATCATACTTTTTATCAAGAGCGTATAAAGAAGTGCGTAAAAGCGTAAGAGCGTAAGTAAGAGCGTATTTATAGTAATAACCTTGAATATTGAATACTGACACTATCACATGCGCTTAATTACAAAACACTTTTGATTATGGAAATCAAATAAGATTTTAACTATCATGTGAAAAGATTTTAGGTAAAAACTCGTGTAAACGCATATAACTATAGCATTTAGCTGCTAGTCCTAAATACTTTCCCAACTGTATCTCTGCATAGATTCTCTACATTGTTTAGAGAGTCAGAATGATCATCCAAAATATGTATTCCGATGGCAAATCAAAATGAATAAATTCACCAACACCGAACACCAACAACGCAACCGTTTTACTTATGACAAATATGATGTCATTGCTACACTCAATCACAGATATTCACAAAACAGCACGTACGAATAGATACACATACGTATGGAACCATTTTCCATCATTTCAGTGACTTTGTGACAACAATGATCGAGTGTCTATTATCGATAATCAAGTTGGGTTGAATGCAAATGTGAAATGCATTTCTGATACCTTCATCATACATTTTATAATAAGCATCTAATGTTAATATTACAGATCCTTTTGACAACGTCACGCTGACTGCCAATGCGTTTTAAACATAGCTCATCCAAAACGAAATGGCTAGATTGGGTCACAATTATGAAGTTATCCAAGAGAAGACATAGTGTTATCAATATTTACCAACAGATGGCAGCGATGGCCTAGCCTTGACAAAGTCTACTCACGTAGCATGTTTCAACAGGTTGAATAAGTTACTGGAACCAGCCACCTGTTTTTGGCAGATCCACCTGCTCTAGAGTAGTAATATCTAAAATGGTCACCGATTCAATATTGCATTTGGATTTTGAGAGCCCATATATATATATATATAACTGACATCGCAGTAAGGCATGAGAGGACGTGTGCCGCATGACGACCCTGATCCCTATTGCAAACTCGTGTGAAACAAGCTTAACATATCAAGTTCAGAAATGTTTTATGCATGAAGGTTTTCAATAAGACGACAGCATCATAAATTTTGGCACAAGCCCTGCACACCATACCTTAAAAAACAAATCGATCATCCATGCATGCAAAACCCCTTGAAAGCACAGATTAGCATAGCTGATCAGTCATAGTACATTCCTCACAAGAGAATCCACCTGCTTTGTTCATGTAGCCCTCAGTAGCCTTTCTTTACTCGTTCAGGCAACACAGCGTCTTTAGCATAGTTGAAGAAGGTTAGCAGCCCATAACGTTTGCCCTTGCGGCTGAAGTAACTACTCACGACATCTTGACTATCTGCTGAAAGTCAATGAAAAAGTGTCAGCGTAATTATGAGACGTTTATGAATGTAGAAGTGAATTATCTGGGCAACAATGCGATTATGCACACATTCATACCACGATGGCATATAGCACTCATGGATCTGTAACTTTTGCCTAAGAGATTTTTTTTTCATAAATTCAACAAAATTATATAATCTGAATGCCGAGCACTGTTATCAAGCAATTGCATAGCTAAACATCTATGATCACCACAGCTCGAGTATCAAATATTATATACAAAGGATGTGTCAACAAGAGACATGTAATCACACCAGTCACGATGAACTACACGAACAGTTTACATCGCCATCCTACAGGGCATGCAGACATGATAACATTGAAGTAACGCTCCTGCTAGATCTGTGCTGAAGGTACGGCGGTCATGGGCCACAAACACCATTCTGTGCATACTTACCTGGTTTCTGCAGTGGCGCCCCCTCTCCTATCGTTGGCAATACAAGCTCGTTTGCAGACAAGGAGATGAAGAACGTGAATGGCACAAGCCACTGGCACAATGTGAAGTAGGATAGGATCTACAAAGCAATGGCAACAGTAGATATAGTACACAGTAACACAATGAAAAGATGATAATAATAAAATAACACACTATAAATAATGTAGAATAGTATGAACAAAAGCCATAGCTATAAATTTACAAGTGATTATAAATACATACCTCAGAAAATGGGTAGTATACATCCGAGAAGTGACTAAAAGCCAAATAATGGTTGACACAAATAAACACTGAAACATAGAACAAGTAATGTTAAATGAATAACACATTCATTCTACATACTTGTATAATCGTTCTAGGTAATATTGGTAAATTGGTAAGAAACAATTTGTTGTGGCAGATAAGCTGCACATTTTATTAATACCTGGGTGGATATCATATAAACAATCCTGATTATGACATTCAGCATGAAATCTAAATACAAGCACATTGAAGCTAGCATTACAAATTAAAAATATTTAGTCACTCTCACCAAGTGAACCAATCAGTGCTGGTGACGTCAGTTCCAGGTATGGAAATGTTTGCAGCAACAGTAAGTGGCAAAACTGAGCAGCTATACCACAGATGAGCAGCATCCATGGAAACTCATGCTCAAACACCAACAATCCAACATATATTGCTATTATGCACTGCAAGAAAAGATTAATAATAAAACAATATCAAACAAAACAATATAGGCTACAACAAATAATCTAAACATCAGCATTAGTATGACTGTTTTTTATGCTGATTAAATCCTCTGGTGTTGCCAGTTACCATTTTACAAGCACTAGAGTATGTGAAGCATCATGTTATTTCATTTCACAGGTTTCAGTTTTTGGAAACGCTAGCACCGAGTGTAATGACAGGTCGGCCTACAGAGTTAGTTCTCGCACCAGAATGGTATGAGTTTGTCAAGATTAGTCGTGTTTTCCAGAACTAAGGAGAAATATATATAACTACTATAACTGTTTTAGTTATCGAATGAATAAAAATTCCACAACAAAGGATTTGGATTATGGATTGGATTATTAGAATCACATCAGACACGTGCGGCTACAATGATAATAAGACACTACATCTCATAACCTTACAAAAATGTTTGCAACAGAGGCGGATACTTACAAAAATTGTATATCTGA
Source organism: Priapulus caudatus (assembly GCF_000485595.1). Classification (NCBI taxonomy): domain Eukaryota; kingdom Metazoa; phylum Priapulida; class Priapulimorpha; order Priapulimorphida; family Priapulidae; genus Priapulus; species Priapulus caudatus. The sequence continues at coordinate 77,811 of NW_014577062.1, read as the reverse complement.
TAACCTTGGCCGTGGTTGTCGTGTATTCTTCTACAAGTTCGGCAAGGTAATATAGTCCAGCCGCTGAAACAAGCAACAGATGGCTATAAGCATATATCCACTGACACAGCTTAGAAAAGTTACACCTATTATATCAGAACTATATCTTATGATGCAGCCTCTGCCAAAATGGAGGATGGCATACACATCGACATGGTACAGGCTGCTACTACAGGTCATTTCACAATTTTACCTGATACCATGTTCTACTGTAGTACTATAGCGTATTTGTGCATGCATGCATGCGTGTGTGCAGTACATGTGTGTGATGTAGGTATATTTGTTAGTGTTACGTGCAATTGTCAATTGATTGCACTGTGCATTCTTAAAATCGTGAGATTGAGCGGCAATCGCGGGTCTCGAGATTGCACAAGGCTCCACAGGTACTTGAAACAAACTCGAGTCGAGTGTTCATTGTTGAGTGTTGTAATATCATAAATATGTACAATGTATTGATATTGTATTTGTAATGTAACTTACAAATGTAAAATACAATGTAAATTGTAAATGTAAATTGTAATTTAACTTGTAAGTTGTAGGGCCCTAACTAGCCACAAGTTCCCTTCTCGCTTAACGGGTGTGAATAAAACCCGGCCCCGGACCCGGACCCGGACCCGGACCCGGAAAACCTGCATAAAACCCGGACCCGGACCCCGGACCCAGACCCGAAAAACCTGCATAAAACCCGGACCCGGACCCGGAAAACCTGCATAAAACCCGGACCCGGACCCCGACTCGTGAATAAAACCCGGACCCGGACCAGAACCTCAAGGCCACGCGTGACGCGGCGGCTTTTGATGTACACGATCGATCGATCGGCCTGCGTAGCACACGCGGCACACATCACACACACACACACTTGAAGCGTGAATAAAACCCGGACCCGAATAATAATAATAATAATAAGGACTGATATATAATCGGTCCGGACTGGTACTAAATGAATCCGTACTGATACACAATGGGTTTTACGCAGATACACGCACGTACACGCGGGTACACGGAGATACACGCACGTACACGCGGGTACACGCACTACACGCAGGTACACACAGCGTACACCGGGTTACACGCACGTGGCACGCAGATACACGCACGTACACGCGGTACACGCAGGTACACGCAGATACACGCACGTACACGCAGTACACGCACGTACACGCGGGTACACGCACGTACACGCACGTACACGCAGATACACGCACGTACACACGGGTTCACGCACGTACACGCAGATGCCGACGGACACGGACCCGAGCCTCAAGGCCACGCGTGATGCGGCGGCTTTTGATGTACACGATCGATCGATCGGCCTGCGTAGCACGCGCGCCACACATCACATACACACACACTTGCAGCGTCAAATAAACGCGTGAATAAAACCCGGACCCGAATAATAATAATATAATAATAAGGACTGATATATATTTGCAGACTGGTACTAGAAGTGATTCGACTGATACAGAATGGGTCCGGACGGTACATAATGAGTGCGCGGACAGGTATAGAATGGTCCGGACGGTACATAATGGTAGTCCGAAGCATATAGAATGGGTCCGACTGATACAAATGAGTCCGGTCGAGTCACCGGACTTATGTAGAATGTGTCCGGACTGGTGTAGAATTGGTCCGGACTTATGTAGAATGTGTCCGGACTGGTGTGAGATGGGTCCGTACTGATACAGCATGGGTCCGGGCTGATGCAGAATGAGTCCGGACTAATGCTGTGCGTCGGATCCGATAATCCGAATCCAATCGGATTCGGATTCGGATCGGATTTACAATTTTTAAAGAATCGGATTCGGATTCAAAATTGTCGTAGGATTCGAATTTGGAGTCGGATTTTCAAAAATGCTGTCAGATTCGGATTGCGTGCGTGTGCACGTACACGTACGTGCGTGCGTATGTAGGTACACGTGCATGCGTGCGTGCGTGCGTGCGTGCGTGCATGCGTGCGTGTGCGTTTGTGCGTTCGTGCGTTTGTGCGTGTGTGCGTGCGTGCGTGTGTGCGTGTGGTCGTACACGTACGTGCATGCGTGTGTGTGTGCATGCGTGCGTGCGTGCATGCGTATGTGTATGCGTGCGTGCATGTGCAGGTACAAGTGCTGTGTGCGTGTGTGTGCGTGCGTGCGTGCGTGCGTGCATGTGCACGTACACGTGCGTCCATGCGTGCGTGGGTGCGTGTGTACGTACCCGTGCTTGCACGCACGCACGCACGTGTACATTAACTCTGCAACTGTTTCACGTGGTAGAAAACGTAGGTACGAACTGTTTCACTTCTCGCAAACGAAGTTCTGTTTATAATACATATATCAGGGTTCTCCCTACGTTGCGCAAACGGGGCGCGTGCGCCCCGTTTGGAAAAACTCCCCCCTGTTTGAATCGTTGCGCCTCGTTTAAATTACCTCCGCCCCGTTTAAATTCCACCACAATAAAAGTTTGCCAGCGCGGGAATCGATCGTGAAGAATTGCCGTTCGATCAGGACATCCGACGCGTGTATTTTTACCGTACCACGCATGCACTGCAGACAGTACACAAGTTAACCTGTCACTAACTGTACACCGACTCGGCTATCTTATATATACAAGAACCCCAAATACC
>NW_014577062.1:72650-74740 GCF_000485595.1 Priapulus caudatus | reverse complement strand
ACGAAATTACTACGAATTTACGAAACGTCTGTAGTTGTACTATATTCATCCGAACTTCAGATGAATATAGTATGGCCGTTTCGTACCACCATGTCAATTAGAACTTAGAACTTGGAAGACAGGAGTTAGAACAAAGTGTCATGTACATTTGTGATCATGTACATGATGTGCTGATTGCTGAACCATGATGCGAAAATAAATATCTTGTGTTGTTTTGTTTATTTGTTATACGTTTAATCTGAGACTGAGTTAGAATCCAAGTTATCCAACCCATAAACGTAACAGGATGGAGGTCGGATTCTACGGTCCGATCCCGGCGATCCGAATCTGAATCCGACAGCATTTTTGAAACTCCGACTCCGAATCCGAATCCGACGACAATTTTGAATCCGAATCCGACGACAATTTTGAATCCGAATCCGAATCCGAATCCAATTATTTAAAAATTGTAAATCCGATCCGAATCCGATCGGATTCGGATTATCGGATCCGATGCACAGCACTAGTCCGAACCCATTCTACACCAGTCCGGACTCATTCCGTATCAGTCCGGATCCATGCTGTATCAGTCCGGACCCATTCTGAACCAGTCCAGACCCATTCTACTCCAGTCCGAACTCATTATGTACCAGTCCGGACCCATGCTGTATCAGTCCGAACCCATTCTACTCCAGTCCGGACTCATTATGTACCAGTCCGGACCCATGCTGTATCAGTCCGGACCCATTCTACTCCAGTCCGGACTCATTATGTACCAGTCCGGACTCATTATGCATCAGTCCAGACCCATGCTGTATCAGTCCAGACCCATTCTACACCAGTCTGGACCCATTCTACACCAGTCCGGACTCATTATTTACCAGTCCGGACTCATTCTGCATCAGTCCGGACCTATGCTGTATCAGCACGGACCCATTCTACATCAGTCCGGACCCATGCTGTATCAGTCTGGACCCATTCTACTCCAGTCCGGACTCATTATGTACCAGTACGGACGCATTCTGCATCAGTCCGGGCGTAGTATGTGTGTGTATCTGTGCGTGTGTGCGGTTTTGCGTGGTGGTGGTGTGTGTGTGCTCGCGTTTGTGTGTGTGCGTGCGTGCATGTGTGTGTGTGTCTGTGTCTGTGCGTGTACGTGCATGTGTGTGTGTGTGTGTATGTTCGTGCGTGTGTGCGTGCGCACGTGCGTTTTTGCGTGGTTGTGTGTCTGTGTGCGCGCATGTGTTTCTGTGTACGTGCGTGCATGAGCATGTGTTGTGTGTGTATGTGCGTGCGTGCTTTTTTGCGTGGTTGTGTGTGCGTGTTTCTGTGCGCGTGTGTGTGTGTGTGCCCGTGCGTGTGTGTGCGCGCGTGCGTTTTTGTGTGCGTGTGCGCGCGTGTGTGTGCTGTCATGTGCTGTGCTGTGTTGTGTTGTGTGTGTGTGTGTGTAGTCCGGGTCCAGGTTTTATGCAGGTTTTCCGGGTCCGGGTCCGGTTTTTATGCAGGTTTTCCGGGTCCGGGTCCGGGTTTTATGCAGGTTTTCCGGGTCCGGGTCCGGGTTTTATGCAGGTTTTCCGGGTCCGGGTCCGGGTTTTATTCACACCCTCGCTTAACACTACGTTGGTCTACGCCGTGTAACAGGGGTAAGACTAATCCCCGGGCACTCTGTGAGGGCGAGCCCACAGTGTAGGGGTGGTCGGGTAGGGTAGGGTAGGGTAGGCCCAACTCTAACCCTAACCATACCCTAACCGACCAGCCCTACATTGTGGGCTCGCCCTCACAGAGTGCCCGGGGATTACCCTAGTCTTTTCCGTGTAACAGTCGGAGAGCCTGGTCGGTTTAGGCACTAACTTAACTATTACTAATAGTAATACTAGTACTAGTAGTAGTAGTAGTACTAGTACTAGTACTAGTAGTAGTAGTATTACTATTAGTATTACTAGTAATATTACTATTAGTATTATTATTAACGCAGTGGCTGGAGGTACGCCAGCCGTCGGTCGTTCAAGCCCCTTTTTTGCGTTAGGGTTAGGGTTAGGGTTAGGATTAGGGTTAGGGTTAGGTTTATGGTTAGGGTTAGGTTTAGGGTTAGGGTTAGGGTTCTTGCTCAT
>NW_014577062.1:53991-71891 GCF_000485595.1 Priapulus caudatus | reverse complement strand
GAGAGTGAGCGAGAGAAAGCAAGAGAGAGAGAGAGTGAGAGAGGGAGAGCGAGTGAGAGTATTCTTACACAATACAATGCGTTATAACACAATTATGTACGGTCTTTGGCAAGTAAGCCAGAGCAAGAGGTCTATATATGCAATAATTAGGCTGCCATAAAGGGGAAAACTTGAATGTGTATGTAACTCTTAAATAGGCCATTTAAATTGCTTTGATCAAACGCAAGTAAACTAAATTACTGATGATGGACACAGTATTATTTTGTGTGAGTACAATCCCATTACTGCATTAGGGTGTATGTAATTACACAATAAATATGAAGATACCATCTAACCCCACCAGGAAAGGTAAGTGATACCAGGAGTCTTACAATAGATCGACTCTTGATAAAATGACACTAGGCAACAACTGATTAACATATGGCACCAACACTAACTGCACACATATCGATACTATCGCTAATATGGTGTGAACCAATGCAACAATAGCTACATTCGATCATAATAATAACTTTACCCGAGCACTGTTTTACAATACTACTATGCTCCTAAAATAACTTAAATCTTACACACGCTAAAGGTATCTCACGCATTGATACGTGGCTGCTTCGCAACCATGTTCATTCTTACAATTTCCTCAACAAACGCACTTCCAGTATTTCACCACACATAGTTAAATGCAATGAATGCAACCACATGCAAGCCTTGGTGCAATAACACATGTTAATCCTACACAAGAAGTTTATGTAATATGTGCAACTATTTGCAGCAGCTTTGATACACAAATCACGATCACTGGTTACACACATTCTCGGTTCTATAGCAATAATAGAACATTTACCATTTTATACAGATAGTAGCTGATACAGCTGAACAATTACGGTATTTAAATAGTAGCCACTGTTAATCTTTTATATACAAACTCATGCATACAATTCAAGTACTATAACTTGTGCATACGACATAGATTCACAAACCATACTTATGTTTGCAAGTACCAATGCATATTTCGAGCATTCATTATCAAGAAAAACACACATCACTCTCACTCTGTCTCTCAGGATGATATTTGTAACGTTGAATAAATTTGTATTGGAGTAATTAGAGTAAATAGGAGCTAGAGTATTCAACCTCACCATGTTGTAGCACAGAATGACAGTTAGTATACAAGATGGCATAGACGAATGCCATTCGGTGCACATATCTTGTTTCACAATATAGATTGAGGGGTAGTGAAGTGATTGATTTATAAACACATAGTGGTAATGCCTATGCTAATCTGACTACAATGTGTTTCAGCAGGAACTTCCATTCGATGCTATTTCTAAATTTTGATCCTGACTGCGAAACAAACAGTATTTGCTTGGGTTATCCTAAATCGCTGTCTCAGCAGCGTGTAACTGGGTTCTCCTCTACACACTCCTTCTTACAGGGAGGTCCCTGCTGCAGTAAGATCTCAGGGCCACCGCCGTAGATGCCGAAGAAGAAATGCCACATCTCTTCTGAGATCTGACCATAGTCAGAATCGGACTTCACCACGTATCTGCCATCTTGCTGCACAGCTATCGATGAGTTTTCCACTGCTCCGGCAGGCTCTGCAATATCAATCAACAGTAATCGCGTATTAACTACCTCTGGTTTTTGCTTAACTTATGCCAGGGTTATCCAACACACAGGAATTCTGCAGAGTCAACCTTTCCCACACTGTTTTTCTATTTAAGATGACAAGATGTTGGCGTTTTATTGAAAAAAAATCAAGAAGACTTGTTTCACTCACCTAATTATATATTTGTATGAATTACTTTTACTAATTTACCAAAATATCCACAAATGTATTAGTTAGTGACTTTGCCTTCACTGATTCTTATGTGGGGCAAATATTTCATCGATGGACTTTTGGAAAATGGTTTGGCACGACTTATATACAGACAATTTTCCACACACAAAAATTTATAAAAACATCAGGTGCTGCTTATAAATAATATTAAAATGATGCATTTGATTTACTTGTTAAAAGTAAGGTCAATGTAATAAAGATGCACAAAGAAATGTGCCTAGTTAAAAAAGTTAAAAACAAGGAAATCTTGACAAGAAAATGATTACTCTTACCATCTGATCTGCATTTGACAAAATTCTCCCACTCCTTGAACCAAGACAAACTCAGGGCATAGATAGTACAATTAGCACTTTTAGCTTGGAACTCCTTATGAAGCTGTGAAATAATAACATACGGCTTGTTTAAAAACCAACACATCACACACAACATACCCCAACTCACTTACAGATACAATTTCTTATCACAATGATATAAAATGCATACAAAAGCTGGCAATATTGCTCGATATACCCCGCTCGAATATAAAATAAGGTATACGCTGAATGTACTATAATATGTATAATTCAGTACTCGCCTACTCCATCTCTTTCACCACAGGTTTACAGCCCTTCTTTCATATCAGCTGTATTACAGCCCTCATTTTTCTCAGCTATACAGACTTCCATCACTTTAGAGCTCTATTCTTACCCTCACAAATGTGTTCAGCTCCTGCCTACGCTTGGTTTCCATCACTTCCTGCTGCCTATGACATACAGTGCAGAGGTACAAGCGATTGCAGACGGGACCCCCGCCAAACATCTTATGCAGATACTCCCACACCGGCTGCGGCACGAGGAGGCACAGGTCCCGCACGTGGTTGAACTTGTGTGGAGCGACACCTGGTGAGAGCAAACAGAACAATTACAATACTCTGTTGCTGCGGGTCGCTGGCGACAGTCACTCGGCATAGCTGCTTCATTCGCTTCCTCTTTCGCGACGTCACCGCCCTTCCAGTTATACAGCTGTAGCTGCGGTCGGCACTACCTACTTACCGCCGTGTGCGCAGAGAAAATCGTAGCTTGTGATTGGTCCTGGCTCGGCGAACGTGTTAAACTTGTTAATCCACTGCTTTGAGATGTAGAAGTTCATGAGGCTGGTCTCGCGCGAACGCTGCAAGTCCTCCGCCTGCTGCCGAAGCTTCAGCATTTCATTGTTTGATTTCCTGCAAGAAAAGAGAGTGATCAAGCAAATCCAGGTGACCATTATAGTGACCGGTACAATCAACAATTACATTATGTTGCTGAATTTCTGCTTTACTGGGATGCAAGTGTGTACAGTAATTGAAGCTGTGCATCAGTGGTGATACAATCAAAAGCCAGATAAAACCAATGGAATACTAATGCATGTGTGATGAGCATAGATACACAGGGGAGGAAAAGTGAAGCACCCACTGAGAAGAATATACCAGCAAAACATTAACCTACACTATTAAAACAATAATGCGTAGCTGCAAAACATTTACCCATGAGAAGAAAACATTTTACCTGTAGAAGAGAACATATGCCTCACAGTTTTCCACGGTCTGCTCGTTCACCTCAGTGACGTACTGGTCATCGTATTCATACCACTGATCACTGATGTGGTTCAGCGCATACGCTGTGTAGTGACCACCTGTAAAACGTTGCATACAATGACCTGGCATCTCGCATGCAACTTAATTCAGCTATAACCTGTCACGGGAGTTACGTAGTGAAGTGCGACTATGTGGCAATGCTCTCCTGTGCATTCTTAGACTAAACCTGTGGTATTCTGTGGAAGTATCAATACCTAGGTAATTCCAGTCTTCAGTAATTGGAGACAGATGTTTACAGAGCAAGCTGCTCTGGGTAAACTTACATTTATAGTAAAAGGCAGAATCTACATAAGAATTGTGATATTTTTTGTTGAGCCATTTAATTTACTTTGATCTGCTAAAATTTCTTCTTTATGCAAGCAATGACCAAAAAACCAATGTGAGGTATAAACAATCCAAGCTTTCTGTTTGAAGATACCTCACACCCGCTTATGTAATTTATATATATATATATATATATATCAGGAGTGAATAAAAACAAAAGAGTGTGCAAGGCTATATTATTGGTAATGCAATTTTCATTGATCCTGATCTACCTAGGATTTATTATGTTTAATTCAACAAATCGGAGCTCAGAATCTACCACAAACATTACATTAACATCATACACAATCGGTTTTCCCATACACATTGACAATCCACAAAAACAGATGAAAATGCACGCCACAATTGCTGAAATTTTTCAGTATAAATGAGAGCATCATGCAGGATATTTTAAACGAAAGACTGTTTGTGTGCTCCGTGCCATCTATCGGATTCTGGGCTCAGGTTTGTTGAATTAAATATAATAAATCCTAGGTAGATTAGTGACGACGAACATTGTATTTCCAATAATTTAGCATTGCAAACTCCCTTGTTTTTATTCACTCCTCACATGCACGCACGCACGCACACACACACACACACACACGAGAGCCTACAGTTCACACACACACATATATATATATATATATATACATATATGAACTTTAGGCTGCATCATACCTCCTGCTGTTCCGTGGTGACAGATGACAGCGACCAGGTCATACGTTGTCACCTGTGCTGTGCATTCATCTATAAAAAGAAAATGACAAGATTCAGTTCAAAAGGTCATTGCACTATACGACAACACTTCAATTAACCCAACTCTGATGCAGTCACTGTCACTGAGCCTTTTGTTAACACAACATAAGATGTGCAAAGTTCACCATCTAAAGATTGCCAAAAACTTTGGTTTGATCATTAATGGTGCACATTGCAGCGACTTATGCCATGGGGACTCAAGGAAGGTGGCTGTAACAAGCTGCACTTGGTAGTTAGCTCCAGTATTTCTTGTTAAAAACTGCACGAATACCGCACCTTAGAGACGCCCACAGTGTAAAACAATCTTGTAGTAATGCTCCTTATGGTTAAGCTCACAAGGTGCTTTTTATAATACAGGTTGACCTTTTTGTATTACAGATACGAGAGCAACAAGTGGTACTCTATATAGTCACCTTTGTGCAGGAAATCACTCATGTCAAGGCCAGTGAGCGGGAATGAAATGTAGGTGTTGATTTTGGAAGAAAACATCGTCTCATGGCGGAACCGCTTCAGATGAATGCAGAGTATCTGAGAGAATGCAACCCTAGTCAGATCAAGCAGCTCGTGTGAATATGCATAACTACTCTCAGTGAAATGAGTCGCACTCTAAACATGCTGAATGGATTACGTCTAAAAAAATGCTAGTAAATATTTTACCTCAGGCAGGGCTAAGACCTTGGAATATTTCACACCATTCCGTAACCTGCAAAAAGACACAATATCATTTGGTAACATCGTTTCATGGAACAGGGACGCTGAAGAATGTATACATAGATATATATATATATATATATACTTGCTTACTATATCCCGTTTGTCTCGCAATGGGATTGCGAGACAAACGGGATATAGTAAGCAAGTTTCATTTCCGCAATGGATAATATTTTTAACCTTATATATATATATATAAATATGTTTATATATATATATATATATATGATTCAGGGGTGGATCAGAAAGAATCCAAGGAGTCAAGACACATGCTTTCCTGATTATTGCAGACCTGATTTTTTAAAATATGTGGGAACATTTCTCTCAGATGAAATCACATCAAAACAGAAAATATATTTTGCAGTATAAGACCCTGTGGAAACTCTTACTTTTTACACTTCTCACAGCTGTACATGTTGTCTCCCTTTAATTCATCATCAGAGAAGAATGCTGACAGGCAGTCATGTAGTTTAATCGTAGGACCCCAGAACCAACTGTAGAAGCAATGGAAACAGGACCGCATCTAGCATTATTCAAACTAGCACAATGCCAGTCAGCAAGGCCAGACCTTGGTCCATAATAATTCGTGGCTCTCCGTGCGTTTTATCGTTGTTTTGCAACATTTACGTGTTTATTCCGTGTTTTTGCAACATTTACGTGTTTATTCCGTGTTTTATCTGTTTATTCCACATCATAGTAAGCAGCATTAGAACTAACACTATTGGGACCTAATGTTATCATGACAATGACATCGTCAGCATAAAAAGAAATTAAGTTAACTGATGAGACGAACTACGTTCACTTGTTCAGTCACTGTCGTATAGCATGCGGTAGTACAGTGTCGCTGTTGCGCAGTATGCTGTCGTGGCTGTGGATAGAATAGCTATCCACATTTTACAGTAGCATTAGCTGAACTTATTGCATCTTGTGAAAACTGATCTATACACAGTGTGAACCTTGCAGTGTTGTACAGGGGGGCAGCGATTGGGTACCTCTTTAGCCATCCAACTGCCCATGAAAGCCAGCCCTGGTTGGTGTAGCTGTCCCCACAGGGCACCACACCCTTCACACCTGGTGTTGTTATATTGGCACGCATCATGTGAATATGTTCCTTCGTTGGAATGGGAAGTGACAGATCCTGGAATGTCTCTCTTGTCATAGATATCTGCAGAGGAAAACCATTATACTGGCCACCGAACACTTGGGGTCTGAGTACATGGGGCATCCCATACTCAGCATAAGTGAACATAAACCAATCACGCTACACAATAAACATAAACTGACAGTGTCCTATCAAGCTTGAAGCTTTAGGAACAAAGTAACACCGACCTACTTTATTAGAAGAATCGGCCAATGTAAAGACAAACTCTGCTAAAACGAAATTCCATTAAGTGCTCACTAAACCAGCATTGTGTGCTATAATAAATGCTTCTATGTTGACAAGACATAACACATTTTCTCACACTGACTGTAGAACATCTTAAATGTTTAGGTTTTACACTAGCACGGCTCAATCCTGCCTGATCACAACCCACAGAAGGTATAATGGTGTATATATGAGTGTCAAAATGATGTTAAAGTGTACCTTAATCACTTTACTTGTACAGACTTTGCTGAAGGTTTTTTTCTGGTATCTATTTTTTCTTCATGTTGTCTTAATCACTTTACTAGTACAGAATATGCTGAAGTTTTTTTTAGTATATATTTTTTTCTTCATGTTGCATAGCATTGTATTGTACTGTATCAGTCAGAAATTTTATCAGTTTAACTACTCAACACTATTTATTTTATCGTCGTCAGTACATGTATTTGTATCTGAATTACATGCAATAGAGAATAATAATAATAAAAAGAAAAGAAAAAGGTAAAGCTGCTTACCCTGTTACAGGTTAAACATTTCACAGAGCTCAGAAGTTGTCCATCGAAGATGTCGGATATGACGCTGTGATATGACACTTGCTTCTTCTTGCCTAATAAACCTAAATGTGCAATCAGCATGGGTCACCCAACAATGGTTAGCACACCTTCAAAGTCATGCCACACAAACCATTCAAAACTAATGTACTATACATTGCCACTCTAACAATAAGTAAGATTCTTAGCTCATTCAGGCTAATCAGACAATTGCCAACATTACTGGATCATCTAATAAAAAAAAATCCTTTAGGTTATCAGCAATATTCTTGTTACCACCCTGCAGCCAATTTACCCGTGCTTAAATACATACTGGTGTTTGCTGAGGCTTCTGCAGAGCAGGACTGTGTTTGCTTGCCAGGGTGTGAAAGATTTCGTATTCGTGGAGACTTAGTGACTGGGCCAGTGCTGCTATCTGGTGACAACTTCCTACCTACACAACATGATGGTACCTTCACATCTGCTATAAGATACCACAATGTCATTGTCAAACAAAAGACGGTGCAAAGTAGTGATCCATGTCATGTTTGACACTATTCTGACTTCACGTGCAGTAATGAACAGTTTGGTCAACCCTGAAAGCATTTACTGATCACATATTTAGTTATCTGATGATAAGACCACTACTGCACTATTCATTCATTCACTATTAATTTACTATTAATTCACTATTAATTTATTCATGCATTATTAATTCATTCACATATTTGTCGTACAGTTTGTATAGACACCTTTGGGAGAGCAGTGCTGCGCAGCAGGTAAGATGTCTGTATGTGCATCACTGAACTCCAGGGTGTCAGCAGAATGGTAGCTGAGCACAGGACTGGAGTCGCGCGACACGGGACTAGAATCACAGCTACGCCGTCCCTCCCCTGCCGCCGTGCGGCTCCGCTTGTTCGCCGTGTCCTTGCGCTCCTTCCTGCACTCGTCTTCCCCAGCACTCTCACGGTTTTCACCCGGCTCCTTGCTCTCCTTCACCCTTCCCACGTCCTCGCCCGCACTCGACCGGCTTCCTCTCTCAGCGTCCTCGCCCTCCTGACGGATCGCCGGCTCGCCGTCACTGACGGCATCCTCCACCTTGGCGTCGCCTCCTCCAATCTGGATTCCGGAGTCCTTCTCTGTCATTTCGACCGCGTCTTTCTCGGCAACGTCAATCGGCTCGCCCTCCTCCGTGGGAGGGGCTCTCGTCAAGGGGGCGCCACCACTGCTGCTGCTCGTCACCTCCACCCCCGAGTCGCAAGTCTCGTAGTCGGGTTCCGACTGGCTGCTCAAACTCGAGTCACTGCTTCTCAACATTCCGTACACATCCTTGAAAAAAAAAGAAGAGAAAAATGCAGATACGGAGCGAGATCATTTCACCACCTACGTTTCCTTCATACAAGAGATGCACATCATTAAAGCTTTGCTGGAAAGAAGTTTGCAGATTGAGGGATGCCTGCACCAAAACAATTCTAAACTATTGATCTTAGGAGCAATCTAACCTAGTTGAAGCTTGGGTGCAGCTTACCTGTGCCTGTAGCTTAGGTGTCTGCTCATGGTGCACTGTGGCTGGTTGAAGACATGGTTCCTTCAGCTCTTCATGCATCTGGTCCATCAGGCATCTTAGGAACTCTTGTGTATCCTTTGAGAAAAAGTGTATGATCTGCTCAAATTTCATCTTGAACAACTTGAAACTTTGCAATCCCTTGAATTTAGAAACAGCCCCAGCAGTGGGCCTTAGCAGCAACGAACTAGCTGCTAGACACAATCAACACACCACTAGGTCCAACTGCACACACTTACCAATCAAACTCAAACACATGTGAAACCACAGACTATAGCAGCTATCAACCAAATGTCCCATCTGCAATGCAGAATAGCCATTACCTACCTGCTGGGTGTATCCTTTGAACATTGGGTGCACTATTTTGATTCCATAAGAAATACTTGATGGCACTACATACGAAGGGCGCCTCCTGTGCCACAGTTCTGCTATAAGCTTCTGGTAACTCTTTGACAATGCTGGTTTTGTTTCACTTCTCACGTACGACTCACAGTCAACAAAGAAGCGAGTGAGTGGCTGGCTAAAATGAACAGATAAAGATGTACACGTTATATTTATAGGCATAGTGATATAACTGTGTATGCAATTAACACATTTTATGCACACTCACACACACAACCATTACGGCATACCTAAAAGTTTTTTACGATTAATCAGGTAAACACGTACTCACAGTTAGATATGCATTATGCTGTAACGTTGAATTATGAGTTCGATGTATAAATATCGATGATATAGAAATCCAAACTTGTGTGGTAACCTGAATAAACTTTAATATCTTACACACAGTGTGTCCATCTTGCACAAAGGAACAAAGAAACGTGCATGGTTGTGTGCTTCCTCTCCCACGACCACAACCAGACTCCCCACTCCTACATCTCTCTCCTATATATTACCCGTTCTCCCAGACCGCGTCCTACCTCCATTTCACAATGACCCTAGAAACGCCCGACCTAAAACACGTTTACCATTCTCCCTATAACATCAATCTAGCCGCACAAGATGCGCGACGCTCTGTCTACATAGACTACCACTAAAACAACCCCTAGTCTAGCTCCGCTGACTAATTCGTGCAACATCTGTAAATCATATGTTACATTATCTCCCCCTTCCCCAAGACAATGACTACCCTGTCATCGATTCAGCGTCCCCACTGATCTACACTTCAACCTAAACCTAAACCTAAACAAGTGCCGCGGAGCGACAGCGCTCATCTAACGTCTACTGCGGTGACTCTGTGTGAGTGGTGGGATTCTAGTAAACCCTGTTAGTCCCAATGTGTTCACATACGCGCCGAAACAGTGGAAGGCACAGGGATGGTATCAGGAACCTTCTCAAAGGAATGTTCGTTGGGATCTTATGAAAGTTGCAACGAGATGGCGGCATACGTTTAAGTGTCTTAAGATTAAAGATGGACAGCTCCAATCGTACGTAGTAGCAACAACTATTGCAAGACAGAATAGGTAAGCACTCATCCATTTACCTACGCAAGCCTACAGGCTAAAATAGAGAGCTGCCACCTGTAACTAATTAACGCAGGCAAAAACTACACAGTACTATCACCACTACATGCACTGGCAGTGGCATAAGTTACATGTAACACACTGACAGTACAGAATGTCATAGAAATTATAGAGAGGGCATAAACCTTCTCAAACCAAATTATGCTTTGAAATTTCACTGTGACATTGTTAGCCTCATACATCCAGGCATGTATAGATTCTACTAGCAAACCAGCAGCAGTCAAATTCTTGCTAACAGTAAACAAATCCGTGTTAACCCTCCTCTTGAGGGTCAAAAGGTTATCCGACACTTACTCTTCGCATGTCAGCAGAAAGTACATTTCATGGTCCTTTCAATAAAGCCATAAAAATGCTAGCGTCACGCTGAAGCAAAAAAGTTTTCCAATCGCTCAGTCAGACCATGTCGCTCAGAAAATGTCTAAAAATCTGCCTGTGCCCCATTGACTTGGACCTCAAATTTCAGCACAGTGATGGATTTTCCTACCATGATGCTATACACCAACTATCACGAGCCTAGTCAAGCCGTTTAGATTTGTGCCGGCAATTCTGCATTTCCTCCCTATACGCTTAAGTTAAGGAGGAATGTACCCCTTCTTTTACACCTCTTGACATTTGACCTTTGACCCCCAGCTTCGACATCCCAACTCGTTTTCGGATTACCCCCCCACGTCCCGAATATCGTGACCGTACGTCGAGCAGTTAAGATTTGTGCCCAACTGTTGGGACGAACGCACGCACGCACAGACGGACGCGCACGATCATGCGATTCTACAAGCTGCATCTGACTAAGTCAGATGAGCTAAAAATACATATGAAGCATAAAGCTTTCTATACAAAACAAGTAACAATAAGTTCGATCACCATACAAGTCAGAAATTCAACACATTTGGCAGTGAACATTTTGATATCGCTGCAATTACTCTCACTCTTGCGTCTTTTTATGCTGTAACGTACGTGGCGTATGCATATACCGACACGCCATTACAAAACCACGTTTAGCCATGTGCTCCATTACATACTCATTTAAACCTCTTAATCCATTATTACAACACAGCACCGATGTGGACTACAAACCTTTATCACTTCCACACATCATACAGCCAAAAAAAAACGCAAAACTGATTTCATATTTTCGATTAGATGTTTTAGGCCTATCAAACTCTAATTGAAAAATGTGTTTAGCAGTCTTACAATATAGCGTAAACGTACCGTTACGACAAATTCAAGAAAACGATCACACATTTCCCCCAGAAAGATTTTCCCACACAAAGACAAACGGTCACGAGCATCTACCATGAAATAATATCCGCGTACATAAAACAAAGAACACAGTGCCGCATAGCCGACAGCGCTCATCTAACGTCTACTGCGCGTGACTCTGTGGTGGAGTGATGGATTCTAGTAAAACCCTGTTAGTCCAAATGTGTTCACATACACGCCGAAACAGTGGAATGCACAGGGATGGTATCAGGAACCTTCTCAAAGAATGTTCGTTGGGATCGTTTATGAAAGTTGCACGAGATTGCGCGTCACGTTTAAGTGTCTTCATTATTAAAGATGGAAGCTCCCATCTATCTAGTAAGCAACAACTATCTGCAAGACAGAATAGGTAAGCACTCATCCATTTTACCTACCCAAGGCCTACAGGCTGGCCGCGAATAGAGAGCTGCACCTGCAACCAATTAAGGCAAAAACTCCACAGTACCACAACACATGCACTGGCAGTAGCACTGGCAGTGGTATACGTTACATGTAACATACTGACACTACAGAATGCCATATAAATTATACGAATTTAAGGGCATAAACCTTCTTTAACAATTTAGCTTTTGAAATTTCACTTGTGACATTGTAGCCTCATTACATCCGGCATGTATAGATCTACTAGCAAACCCGGCAGTCAAATTCTTTCTTCTAACAGACAGTCAACAAATCCAGTGTTTAACCCTTCCTCTGAGGGTCAAAAGGTTATCTGACACTTACTCTTCGCATGTCAGCAGAAAGTAGAGTTCATGGTCCTTTCAATAATGCCATAAAAATGCTAGGTCACCGTGAAACAAAAAAGTTTTTCAATCGCTGCCGTCAGACCATGTCCTCAGAAAATGTCTAAAATCTGCCCTGTGCCCATTGACCTTTGACCTGTTGACCTTCAATTTCGGCACAGTGATGGCTTTTCCTACCAATGATGCTATTAACAACGCTATCACGAGCCTAGGTCGACGAGCGTTTAGATTTGTGCGCAATTCTGCATTTCTCCTATCCTTAGTTAAAGGAGGTGAATGTTCCCCCTCTTTTACACTCTTTGACCTTTGACCTTTGACCCCAGCTTCGACAGCCCAACTCGTTTTGACGGATCCACCCCAACGACCCCGAATATCGTGACCGTACGTCGAGCGGTTAAGATTTGTGCCAACTGTTGATCGGACGACCGGGACGGACCGGGACGGACGACGCACACGGGACGGACGATCAATGCGATTCTACAAGCTGCCATCTGACTATGTCAGATTGATGGCTAAAAACAGATAAAAATACACAATTCTGATGATGGTCACCCTTTCACATCCATTTTCGACGGCCACGATTAAGCGTTCCACAATTAACTTCTAAGAGAATTCCCTGGATATTTTTTTTTATGCCATTACAGTTCGCAATATATCTTTCACGTCTTCTGTCTCTGCTCTGTCAGCCTTGCCTTCTCTGTTCTGCTCTCCTCTCTCTCTCTCTCACATAGGTCGAGACTCGGACTTGCCGTCGCAGTATCAAGGATGCAACACCGGCCCTTTCTTCCTTCACGCTGACTTACTTACTCACAGTAGTTCCTACGCCGTGTGTATCCACCGTTCTCGCTGCCGCGTCTCGCTCTGTTCCTCCCGTCTCGCTCTCCGCCATTCTTCGTCTCTGTCAATCGCTCACCTTCGTTCTTTGTTTCTCCTACTCTTGCTCCTGTTCCCGTATCTCTCTCTCTCTCTCTCTCTCTCTTCCTCCGTCTCACTTGCTCTCTCGTCTGCTCTCCGTTTCTCTCTCTCCAGTTTTCTCGCCAACGGTGTACCCAGCGACTCCTCCTGCGGCTTCTTCCTTCTCCATCTTCCTTGCGTAGTATGGCCCGTAGATCGACATAACGGATCGAGTACCTTACGTTGCGTCCGCAAAGGAATACCCAGGTTTTTGACTGTCACTGGCACCAAAATGTAACGTTGAATTATGTGTTCATTGAAAGGGTTATTGTATTAGTATGGTCGACGGTACGACGGACAAAACTTTATTTTGATGTCAGGGAAATATGGTGTGTGTGTGTGTGTGGTGTGTGTTGTGTGTGTGTGTGTGTGTGGTTGTGTGTGTGTGTGTGGTGTGTGTGTGTGTGGGTGTGTAGTGTGTTGTATGTGTGTGGTGTGTGGTGTGTGTGTGTGTGTGTGTGTGTGTGTGGTGTGGTGATGTTGGTGTTGGGTGTGTTGTTGTGTGTGTGTGTGTCGGTGTGTGTGTGTGGTTGTGTGTGATGTGTGTGTGTGTGTGTGTGTGTGTGGTGTGTGTGTGTGTGTGTGCTGTGTGGGTGTGTGTGTGTTAGATATGGTGGGGTTTGAAGGTACAGTTAAAGAGGAAATTTAGATCAGCGAGGCGCTGAATCGATGATGGATCATCGTTATGAAGAAGGGGGAGGTAATGTAACATGTGGTTTTACAGATGGTACATTTTATTAGTAAATGTAGTTAGACTTATGTTGTAAATAGTCTGGGCTAAGGTAGAGTCAGTCATTTAGCATGTACATTATAAATGGTAGGTGCGTGTGTGTGATGTACAGATGTTTACATACATTAGTAATGGTAAATAGATTTAGCTGTAAATAGCTTGGGCTGGGTAGAGTCAGTTAGTTAGCATGTAGTTTATAACTAGGTTGAGTGTGCGAGTAGATAAGCGTGTTTAGGTTAGGCAGATTCACGAGTGATTGTGAAATAGGGGTGCAGATCGAGTGGAGAGATGTAGGAGTCAGGAGTCTGGTGATGATCGCGGGAGTGAGCACACACGCTTAAGCGCGTGTGCGCGTTTTCTTTGTCTCTTTGTGGGAGACTGGACTGGGAGACGGCGAGTAGCGTGTACCGTTTAGACCTGTTGATTTGTAAACAATATATTTCTTTTACGTGAACCCTTTGATTTATTTTACTCTAAATTATTTCATTCAAACCTTGATGTAATTTCCTACGTTACAATGCATATTACAACTACCACACACAGCACCAAACAACTACAGATTACATCTCAACCTTAACTACTCACCAGTTGGACAAAGCTTGCAATGCTGCATTCATGTAACAGGTGTTACCAATATTCTGCAGACCGACGAGACCTAGCAAAGAAACCGTCATATGTAACAAGCATGAGTTTAAGATGCATAAAAAGCAAGATTAAAACGAGGTAGGATTAAACGAAACAAATAAGGTAATTATTCACATCTTTATACCGCTGAGGAGCATTCTATTGCTTCTTTGTCGCTGATTCTTGTAAAGATCACTGATGTTCTCAGGTATAGAGGAACATTCAAGAATTGCCCGCATCGAACAAGATGATGTTACCTCTTGGCTTGATATTCTCATCGTGGTCGTAATCCTCCGATTCCGAATCATCTCCATGTGACAGCGCTTGATCAGCATAGTGCTTCACTGAAAAGACAGTGCAAGCTTAATCAACTTTCAGGTCAAACTAAATATTTGTACCTTTCCGCACTACAATGTGAAATGCGGTTTGACGCTGGCGTTAATTCCTTTTTTAAGCCTTACATTTTGGAACATCAATTTTGTAAAGAAATAGTGAACAGCTATTGTAACTCACAACTGGTAATTATAACAGGTGATTGCCTTTCTTAGTGTCTGTGCCAAGATGCATACACCTACAAGCGTTTTACGAAAAAATAGTACTACGGCGAAACAAAACAGTTTGAGTGTAATCATCAGAGACCATAAAGTACCCTGTACAATAAAATAACCTCCACCTACCATTAAAATTAGCTGCTTCTTGTGGTTGTCTAGAACTTGGCTGAACAGGAGGAGTGTTGCTTTCTAGGAACACTTCACACTCACATACGTAGCACCACACTCTCAGACTTGCCAAGTTAAGTGTGAGTGCATGACCTTCTTTCTGCAAATGTATACCATGCTAGGCCATTTTAATGTTCTTGGGACACATTATATACTGTCTGACATTAGAAGAAAATAAAGTATACTGAAGTTTTTCTATAGTATTATCACCAGCTAATGATAGTGACACCATTTCTTTCAGTTACTCAATCGATTCTGTTAACGATTTTTTCTGGCCTACGCGGCATTTACTTTCCGCACACATAAAATAGATGTGAAAACGGTTAACTGTTATTAGGTAAGCCATATCAACATCAAGTGCATTTGTACAAGAAAAGTCCTTTATTCTTGATTCAATTCTGCAGATTTCTACAGGCTCTGGCAGCACGAATATGATAAGTACAGCCAGATAACTTTTAAAAAAGATCCCTCTATACACGTTCATGATACCAGGTCATGCAATAACTAACACAAACTTAAACCAGTGATGAATGGTTACCTGATGATGGGCTGAGCTGTGATCTGCTGCACTCTCACCACAGCCGACAAACAGACATTCACGGGAAAGGCACAGCCACAAGTTGGGTCCCCTTGCAGGGCAAGCATCACAAGCCCTCTTGCGTTGCTGCTTAACGACGTCATCTGGTGTACACTCACCGATTGTTATCACGTGAGGGCACCGACTCTCCGCCATTGCATTAGATATAGATGAGCAGACAGTGATAAACTCCTAGTATGAACAACAATGGTAACAGCCTTATTAACCTCGTAGTTAATGATTGAAATAGTTACATTACAGCTGTCTAAATTATGAAAAATAAGATGGTTAAGTGTCAACATGCGTACACACTTGACTTCGGGCTGAAAGGTCTGGGGTTCAAGTCCCCCTATAGCTACTTCTGTTGTGCCACTGAGCAAGGCACTTTATTCTATTTTGCTTCAAACCGACACCTACTGTAGAAATAGATTTATCTTGCAAGCGTGAACCTAAAAACCTCACCCAGGTAATGTTCAGTGAGTAGCTTTTGCTGGCAAAGCATGTTATATAAACCAAAGCAACGAAGTAACAGAGACGTATTGCCCCACAGGAGCCAAAAAGAAAAAAACATACATATAAAGTAAACAAGTGCAGCAGTGCGACAGGGCTCATCTGGTGTCTGGTGTTCTGCTGATAAATTCATTTGTGCATAGCAAGACGTCTTATACATAAGTCTTCTTTATTCTTGTTCGACTTTCGTAGCCAATTCGAACAAATATATCAGCTAGCTACACTTTCGCACCCACCTAATCTCTATGGGCTAATTCTAATAACAAGAACAATAATAACAATTCAAATACAAGTTAATGAATGACATTGACGTTGACATAAAAGATTTCAACATATGAGCATGGATCTCCAAGTTTAATTAGAGGGGGCGGGGGGGGGTCCTTCTCTCCCACCTCCCTCCCCACTGCGTCCCACCTCCCTCCCTCCTGCCTCTCACCTCCCTCCCCCTGCCTCCCACTTCACTCCCCTTGCCTCTCACTTCCACCCCCTTACTGCCCATCTCCCTCCCCTGCCTTCGACCTCCCTCCCCCTGCCTCCCACCTCCCATCCCCTTGCAAACCATCTCGCACGACCTAATTGTACCCCGTTTCCCGCTCGCATACACACCGTATCACCGTTTTCCTGTCTCCGTCTCAATTTACTTCTCTCTCTCTCTCTCTCTCTCTCTCTCTCTCTCTCTCTCTCTCTCTTTATCTTAGACTTTCTCTCTCTCTTAATTATATAAATTAAAAAAAAAACCAGCGATGATGCCTTTTACTGCCCCCTCAATAATACTTCGTTCCTATGCGCCCGAGTGTAACAGCCATAGAAATAATAATATATAGTGTCTCTAATATTTCTATGGTAACAGCTTATGTTCGCATAACTGGTAAATGGATACGCACGGCCATAGCTACATGATATATGTTAAGATTTAAGATGAAAAGTAAATATATATTATATGGTACTAGTTATTATTTATTCGTTTAACAAAGTTACATGAGAATAAAATCTAATTTAAACTAGGCCTATAGTTGCCGCGAGATGGCGCGTGCAAGTGTAATCAATAATCAAAGATGGCATCGCCCTTCTACAACCCTGGGGAGTTCCTGAAATCCTACAGGCTAAAATCCAAGTAAGTATATTCAGGCAGGCGATAATTTCGCTCAGCTGTGAGTTAACACATGTGCATTGCAGGTTGGCAGGCAACAATTATGATTAGAAGCGTGCCAGCCATGGGCTGCCCCGTGTTCTGCCTACCCACGCGAGCATTCACTGATTCAGCCTTCAGGGTGCTATAGACAGACTGCTTTAGAAAAGAATGATTTAAGGAGCGTAAACCTTGTTCAACAAACATTTGCCTTTGCAATTAAACTGTGCAACTGTAGCCTCACATTCACACAGGTATGGGCTCTAATAATAGCAAAAGCAGTTGTCCTTTGTTAACAGTCAACAAATCAATGTTTAACCCTCTTCTTGAGGGTCAAAAGGTTATCCGACACTTACTCTTCGCATGTCAGCGGAAAGTACATTTCATGGTCCTTTCGATAAAGCCATAAAAATGGTAGGTCACCGCGGAAACAAAACAGTTTCTCAATCGCT
>NW_014577062.1:51745-52842 GCF_000485595.1 Priapulus caudatus | reverse complement strand
AGTTTGGAAGTTCTAGTCTCTGAAAATACACCAGCAAACCTGCCCGAGTGATTCACTCGTGCATTGCTCCGCACAAAAGGATAGGCTCGCGTTGTAACCCTTTCCTCTCTGGGTTTGGGTTACATTATTGTATCTAGGTCGTTTAGACACTACCATAATAATATGCTCTGCTCTAAATTCTAATGACAACTTTGGTCTTTAGTTTGGGTATTCCTTTGCCACCAGATAAGAAATAAATAAAGCACTGTCTAAATTCCGCCACAGGAATAACTAAAATTATCGATACAACGAAAACTATAACCACAACTGTGAACCGTTACCGTATATTATTATTATACCGTTCTCAACAAAAATTTGCTCGATTCACATACAGAGTAACGAAGAATGGTTTTGTGTTTTCAACAGAACTAATCGAAATAGACCGCCCTCTAGTTGTCATATTTGTCAACTGTGAAAACTGTGAACAGCTTTCCAGCTATGTATGTGTCATACCGATATCACGATATAATACTAAATATAATGATATAATTATATATAATGTAAGTATTTAATTAAGTTAGTAATTTATATGTGTAGACAGAGACTGCGTCTGCAAGTTAGTCACGCTATCACGGTACCGATCAATTTCTTTCGATTGGCGATTGGTTCCCAGGAAATTTCTTCAAACAGTAGGCCCTAGAAACATGTTGGATATGAAACAGTTGCAACTTGCATTAGATACAATAATGTAACCCAAACCCAAGAGGATAGGGGTTACATTGGGTCCTATCCTCTTGGGTTTGGGTTACATTATTGTATCTAAACTTGCATGTGTACCGCATTTATCATGATTATGCATAAATGTTCATGATGTATGAGTACTCACGACAATGATATATTCAACTGACTTCATGACATACGCTGTACAACTGAACTGATACTAGTTGAACTAAAGTCTAATAATACGGCCCTATATATAGTCTAGAGACCAGTCTAGAAGTAGAGGGCTGCGACCAGATGAGATGGGATACTAGAGATAAGAAGCGTTGCCGAAAGGAGGTGTTTATCCGAAGTGCTGCGCGATCTTGCGCGCAGTTCCGCGGCAAGGCGCACGCGAC
>NW_014577062.1:45980-48353 GCF_000485595.1 Priapulus caudatus | reverse complement strand
TCTGACAGAACCGTGAAATTGTTCTAAATACAGAGCAGCGAATTCGATCAAAAGGCGCCGCGAGGCGGCGCTGTTCGCGCTTCGCGCGGATATCCGGGCTGCAGATCGTCTAGGGACAGCGCGTCTCCCAAGGTACCGAATTCTCTGCCTAGAGGGCCTTATTATTATTATTTTGAATTAGTGATAGGGTTAGGGTTGGGATTAGGGTTAGAGTTAGGATTTGGGTTAGGGTTAACTGATTTTATTAATTGTTAATTAATAATGCGCCATCTAGCGGATCACTATCTCTCCCCTGAAACCTACTATTTCGGACTTGGGAGACGCGCTGGCCCTAGTGGTATCCGAAGTAGAAGACATGTCCCACAATACTTCATGTCTACAATACAATTACAAATACAATACACAAATGTGACAATATACAATAGCTTTTTCGTTTCCCTCCTTCCTCCCTGTCCCCTGCCCTACCTCATGCTGTACCAAGGATATAAGAGGTGTCCACATTTGCACATGTCACACATTGTGAAAATGAATTGGGGACAGCTCTTATATCCTTGATCTTCTCTATCTCCTCTTTCCTCTGTCTTCTCCCCTCCTCATCTACTGCCTCTGTCCTCTACTTCTCCCTCCTCCACTTTTCCCCCTTCTCCTTGACCTCCTCCGTCCTCTACTATATGGTTCCTCCCTCTGCCCCTGTCTTCACCCAACTTCCTCTGCCAATTTTAGCCATTCATACTCGATTCCCCTTTTACTTTCAGGAGACTTTCACTTTCTTTCCTTTCTAGTCAGTTGTAAAATTGAAATGCTTATTGCTGCAATCTTTTGCTCCATTTCATCAATGTTGAGTTCTCTCCTTCTTCATTAGAGTCCCTTGAACTATGAAGAATGTTTAGTGGAAGAATATGAGGTTACTCTATGACACTTGTATG
The DNA here is from genome assembly GCF_000485595.1 of Priapulus caudatus. Taxonomy (NCBI): domain Eukaryota; kingdom Metazoa; phylum Priapulida; class Priapulimorpha; order Priapulimorphida; family Priapulidae; genus Priapulus; species Priapulus caudatus. Next base: position 47,427 of record NW_014577062.1, on the reverse strand, counting down.
TATGTGAATGGTGTACAGTGTAGTGATAGCATTACTCATGTGGATGTTTACCACTTATCAGGTGACAACCACTGAGCGAGTTACATAGGCCTAGTTGAGTGGTTAATCACATTCCATAAAATGGTGCATCAGGCATCAATGTGAGTGTGATTTTTAAATGTGAGAGTTAAACTGTGTGTTCTACCTTTAATATTACATAAATTTTCGTAATCCATTCATTTTACAGTTATGTAGAATCATTTGTTGACATAAAGCATGACAGATCAAGCGGGGTCTGTGGCTGGACCTGGCAGTGTCGGTCCGCCAGGAGCACCACCGGGAACACAGCCTGAAGAGGAGCTTACTATACCAAGAGCTTCAATGAACAAAATGATTAAGGTTTACTATCTCTTCTGCTATAATCATTTATATAGTTGTATGGGATATAGTTAAACAAATATTAAATAGTAGGTGTGCTCTTTATTAGATACTAGCCTGGTACCTGGCGTTGCTCGGGGAAAAAACGCTTAGGAACAACTTTTAAGAGCAAATTCAGCCACATATACTTACTTAATTCTAAAATAGTTTCACCTCCCCCCCCCCCTTTACCCATATGATCCCCATCAGAAAGGAAAGAGTTCTAAGCATACTGGATTCACAATCTAAACACTATCCAGCCACACGGACTCAATATACGGGTAGAGATTCCGGGATGGATGGAAGACAGTAATCACCTTCCCACCAGCATGGTATACACGCAAGGGTAGCGGGTGGCTCGGTTTACCTTTTTATAACTTAATTTTAAGGATAGATTCGTAACAGAGAAACAAACAATAAGAAATATTCTGACAAAACAGTTTGAACGATTCTATGATTCTGTGTAGTCAAAGCTTCTGGATATAGGCCTACAACTTTGTTATGAAATTGCACCAAGTTATTATGAATATGCCTCTGGCTTTGCAAGCCTCGTCTCCCCTTTTAAATACACAATTGGTGACGTCTGTCACGTGTCTCTCTTATCATTAGCTCATCTGACGAAGTCAGATGCAGCTTGTAGAATCGCATTCATGAGCGTGGGTCCGTCCGTGCTTCAACAGTTGGGCACAAATCTTAACCGCTCGACGTACGGTCACGATATTCGGGACGTCGGGTGGGGGGGGGATTGTGTATAACAAATCGTCTATACCCACACGTATTTGTTACCAGATACCTAATTTAATTGTTATAATTAATTACACATCAACGCTACGAAATTTGAACGGCGCCATGACACCCGCGACCGTGCTGCCACCCCGAAAAAGTTACGTATTTGACAATTTTGCACGTTACAGACTGAGGGCTAATCACAAAAGTGCAATTATATTTATACCTAAATGCTATTTAAAGGCATAATTCGACCATCGATTATGCAAAGTTGACGAATGCTACAGTAACTGGCACCTTGTGTAGTTAATAAGTACATTACCTT
>NW_014577062.1:43109-45680 GCF_000485595.1 Priapulus caudatus | reverse complement strand
ATTAACCGCATCACTGCCCATTAGTACTGGTCAGCTTTCGTCAAGTAACATCTTAAATACACATTAACCGCATCACTGCCCATTAGTACTGGTCAGCTTTCGTCAAGTAACATCTTAAATACACATTAACCGCATCACTGCCCATTAGTACTGGTCAGCTTTCGTCAAGTAACATCTTAAATACACATTAACCGCATCACTGCCCATTAGTACTGGTCAGCTTTCGTCAAGTAACATCTTAAATACACATTAACCGCATCACTGCCCATTAGTACTGGTCAGCTTTGTCAAGTAACATCTTAAATACACACATTACCCGACTGAAGTTAATTCTACACTGCTGCTAACACTCAAGTACCGTAACCTATCGTCCGCCCTACGTCATACCCACATCGGTCACCTACGTGGCCGAGGGGGCGTAAAAACATCCCCACTCCTTACTCGCCATTGGCCGTCCACTTCATACCTCTCTAAAAACTGACCATAGCCGTTAATCCCAAACCCTATGTCGTCCCTGTAGCCAGCAGTGATTGGTAGAAATATATTTGGTAGTAGCATCGCGGCTCATCTTGCAAGAAAGGGTATAAAACAGGCCGCACAGGAGACACAGGGCTCTTGTGTTCACCCTCGTCTGTTGCTAGATTTTATGTGTAGTGCGCAACCTTTAGTTTAGCCTGTGTGACTTGTACGTGTTTTAGTGAGTATAAAATATACGGTGAAATGGCAGTTGTCAACCATTACCAATTCTACCTTTTATTTATCATATTTCTAAGTTTATTCACGCATTTCACGGCGCATATAGCACTCATCTATAAGCGCACAGTCGCCTGGCAGCAGAAGATATCCAGCGCCTACACTAGAACCTAGAGTAAACTCTCCCTTTAATAATAAGATTGCAATTGCTATTCTTTTTTTTCTTGTCACTGGCATCCATGATGATAATTAACCCGGGTTAACGCAAAAACCGTTCGTTTATCTTCCCTAACCCAGATGCGTTTGATTTCTTACCCAGGTTAACCCAGGTGGCTCTGGGGAAGCAAATCGAACGCACTGTACGCACCATAAAACAGGAGTTTTAGGCACATGATTTGTATCAACCAATGGGATTTGGGAGGTATGCAGGCCCTAGCTGCGTGTCAGGTGGGTGGCTGATAGTATCACAGCATGGGCTAAACAAAGGTAGCAACTAGTTCGGATTATCTATTCCCTGCACATAGTCAGTATGCACGCCATCTATCAGAACAGAGTGAGAAGAATGTCCCGGCAGGATAGGTCAAATTTATATTGCGCTCAAAAATGCAGAAAGAATTACTTTCTTAACTTCAGTTTAATCAATCTTGAGATAAGTAATTGCAGAAATGAATCGTCAAACTCAAACCTACCAATGAAAATTTGCCAGTTTTGTACTGTTCTTGGCATGGCTCTCTCCATCGACATTACAGTAGTGTGCAATGTTGGGATATGGTGGAGCATGCTGGCTTGTGGACGCTGCAGAGCCCGATAGTTGACTGTCAGTTGAAATGTGTTGATCCTCCCCGACATTAAAGAAATCTGTACGTTATACGTGCGTCTGCATTACCTCTGCACGCCATCTTCGTCAAAAGTTTGGACGCCGCGCGGCAAAATCGGAATGTACATTTCAATCGATGACGTAACTGATACAGTAGCGCGCCGCGTGGGTGTTATTTGTTTATAAACAATTTAGTCTGACTGACTCTCTCCATCTCTCTCTCTTTTTTTCTCTCTCGCCCCCCTCTCTCTTTCTCTCTCGCTCTCTCTCTGCAATAAAAAAAATGTTTGCTGAAATGATGTGTACGCAACTGCGTATCTGCATATCTGCGCCTAACAAAGGTGTCACTACGCACGACTGAAATGTTACGTTTATAACCGTAGCAACAGACCTCAGATGAGCCCAGTCGCTCTGCGGCACTTGTTGGGATTTGCTTTACATCAAAATAATACATGAAAACTAAACTAAACTAAATACATAGGTCAATAAACTAAACCCCTCAATATAGCACGGTATCATGCAGTTCAGGGTCACTTTCATCGTAAAATAATGAGCAGATTTTAAAAAGTAAATATTTCTCCAAACGTATGGATATCACCTCATTTTAACCAAATTAGTTGGTCAATCTGGCAGAGTTATGTACCAGTGAAGTCCCGATTGATGACATTATCAAAAAGATGAATAGCACCTGATTTTAACAAACTTAATTCTTTATACCATGTTATCAGGAGTCTATCAAGACTCCTGATGTTATACAATATATATATGCAAATGTATACACAGATAAATTACAATTTAAAAAATACAAATGAACGAAAATGAACCACTAAAAGTGTGTGTTGTGCTGCTTTTGAGACTCAACTGATAACTGAGTGCATAATAAAAAAAAAGTATAAATTTGGCATATTTTAATCTGGTATTAAAGGCATAATTCGACCATCGATTATGCAAAGTTGACGAATGCTACAGTAACTGGCACCTTGTGTAGTTAATAAGTACATTACCTTATAGCCAAACGCGTATTAGTTTGTCCAATATCACTGCTAATTACTAAGAAATGT
>NW_014577062.1:29783-42173 GCF_000485595.1 Priapulus caudatus | reverse complement strand
TTACAAATTAATAAACAGCAATCTCAGACAATAAGTGCATATTAGTCTGGATTACCTGTAGAAATCAAATGACATCGGTTGTTTTACTTTTTTTCTGGATTTTTGCATAATTTAATTAGTTAGCTACAGTGTAATAATATTATAATATGATTATTATAACATGATAAATTCAGTTAGATATTATTTGAAATGTTAAGATTATTAATTGTATGATTAAATTTTTTTAGCCATTTACATATATGGTTTGAAAATGGTGTCTCATAGGAAGTTTTACCAGATGTGAGAGTCGCCCATGATGCAAGGGAACTCGTTCTGGCGTGCTGTACAGAATTTATCCGTATGGTGTCATCAGAGGCCAATGACATTTGCAACAATCTGCAGAAGAAAACAATATCACCAGAACACGTGCTGGCAGGTAATCTGTTCTGGCTTCTCAAGAAATTTGCACAGCATTAGGTTTTTATACCAACTTGCTTCTCCGATGCTGTCACTATAAGGTTAAACGGTGTAAAATTCTCCTTGGGTGAGGGTTAGTAAAATTGATTGCCGAAGCTGATAAGGCGATCATGATTGGCACCTTGCTGAATTATGATCAGTTATATATCGGGCTTGTATTTGCCACAGTTATACTCTCCTTGACCCTACTTTGTTCATACAAGAAAGATTGGTTATATCATGTGCTGCAGGAAATCTGCAGATGATTACAATATAATATTCTCAAAGTATATACCAGATCTAATTTTGAGGAAATGTAGAATATGAAATAATGAGCCAGCAAAGTGTAATTTTGCAGTTTTTGTTTCTGTAATACTTATCATACATGTCGTTGCCAGCTTTGGACAGCTTGGGGTTTGGAGACTATCGGATAGAAGCTGAAGCTGTGCTCAAGGACTGTAAACAGGTTGCTAAGCAACGCAGGCGGGGCAGCACACGTTTGGAGAATTTAGGAATACCGGAGGCAGAACTCCTGCGGCAACAGCAGGAGCTATTCGCCCAGGTCAGTGGAATCCTTGCAAATGGGCTACTAAAATATAGTGTAGGACCATCCTATGTATGTAGGTAAAGAAAACTATAAAATGAACAATATTTTGGCAAGATAAGTGAGTAACCATGTGACTGTAGTTTTGTCGCTCCCCTTGGCCCACCCACGATTAGTTACCCTGAGCATCAAGTAGTCAGTGCAATACGTGTTAATAGTGGTTGTTGGGTGATTCTTGCAGGCAAAAGAGGAGCAGGCACAGGTTGACCAACAGGAATGGATGAGGATGCAACAGGAAGCGCAATTAGCTGCGATGATGCAGCAGCAGCAGCAGCAGGTTTTAGGACAGGCCAATTCTGATGACCACTATGGCTGACACAGGCATACTGCTTAGGACCGTTTAATAATATAATTTGTACAGATAGTTTGCAATTCACTCAGTTATCTATTGCGTGAAGCAGTTGTAATTTTGGTTTGTTTTAGGAGGTGGTAGTATGGTGCATGTAGCCACAAGATTGAAAGGCGATTGACAGATGTTTGTTCCCTAGTGATGTTTGTGGTTAGTTCACATGTACAGTACACACCACACATCTACAACCACATTAGACCCAATGTGTCAGATGTAAAAATATTCAGATAAAGATTTCTCTATGTATGTGCAGGTAGGTTGTTTCGAACTTGTGCCATGTGGTTATTGTCATCAACAAGTACGCATATTCTCATGATTATATTCATTCTCTATTGCTATCTGCCAGGCATGTGGCCATGAAAATTAAGAGATGTTTAGTTCTTATCAACAAGTACATTCTATGAAACTGCAGTATTTTTGCTCACATTTTGATAACACGAATGAATCCTGCCACAGATCAGCTGGCAATCAATTTATTTTGCACTTTTTTTTACAAATTACTAGCTCACTATTTATCATCTATTTTTGATCTCGTTAGTGAAAAATTGTGAGATAGGTAACATCAGTGCGGTTAATTCATTATAGCAAAACTGTAGAGGCAAAATGAACATTAGAGATTGCATTGCTACCAGTAGAACTATTGTACAATGTGTCATATATTAAAAAGAATATATACACCAACCTACCGCTTACCTGTGAGCGTCAGATTTACTAAATACCTTGTGGTTTTAAGACATAACAACGTTCTAGTTTTGAATTTTATTCATACATCAAGAAAACCTTTTATTTAGAGGTTTGAGCATTTGTATTTACTTCAGTTTTTATATGTACGAGTTTGCATACATGTATATATCTATACATAGAGAAAGTCAACACTGTCTTCATTTGTATATCATGAGTACAATATAACAATTTTATAGCAACTTCATTTACAATCGTTTCTTTTGGTAATTAATAAGCACCCAAAGAATATTCGTGCATATTGAAAGGATTAGTGGTGGCAGTTGTGGGAACATTGGTACATCTTGGTTAACTAGCAACTAACCACTGCATCAACAGTAACTGAAATGTTTAAAAGCATTTTAAGACATGATAATTTAATGTTTTCCCATTTCATTTTGGTGTATAAAAACGACACATGTATTTGTTCTACTATTACCATACAATTTATTCATGAACTAAAAGGAGCATCTCAGCATAACACCTCATGTTCACGTTTGATTCATAGGCATGATAATACATACCCATTTATATACAACTAGAACCCTATACAATTCTTAGAAAATATCCCTTAGATTGATTTCATAGTCATTACTTTTAGACAGTCATTAGAAATAATTACGGAAATGGTTTCTATGAAGTGAGATGTGGCCGAGTTCACACGCACGATACAACCCACATGAGCCAATAAATGTTTGTAGATAAATTATTTATCTACCTACATTCTTTAAAGATACATTGGTATTAAAATAATAATTGCAGGTGATTAGTTAGCTAGGCTGCATTATCATAGAACGTACAAATTGTAAATAGCATTATTGGTTTTCTGCCGAGATTGGGCTGTCCATCTGAGTTTGGTGAAACACTGCCTCATAGTATGTTGGATTATAGTTGATTGGGAAACCGTTGTTGTAACTGTATTGCACAAGCGATGGATTATTAAAGAAGTCCTGCATCGATTGCTGAGGCTGTAGCTGGCCGAGTCTGCCCTGAGATTCACTGATGACACTCGCAGCCGACACGGGCATATTCTGCATCATTGGAGAAGGCACCTGGTCTTGGTGTGGTGTTGACGCTGGTGTAGGGTGGTGAGGTGTGGGTGCTGGTGTCGGCTGGTGCGACACCACAGTTTGGGACGGGGTAGGCATAACCTGAGTTGACACGCCTGACATGACAAGTTGCGGCACCGGCGAGGACATGGCGATGTGTTGCGCGTGCTGCGCCACCGGCGACATCGGCTGAGTGCAGGTGGAGTTCGGCAAGAAGCTGGATTCGTGAAGTTGCTGAGGCTGCATTGTCTGTTGCTGCATCTGTGCCAAGAGGTGAGAGTTCTGCTGCACGATATGCTGCTGCTGTTGCTGCTCCTGCTCACTGTCGATCGCAATTTTCTCGATGAGCTGCACATTCTGACCCTGAACCGTCAGCTGATAGATCTCCAGAAGTTTCGGTTCATAGGCACTCTCTACATACTCCTCTGGCTCAGCAGCAGCCGCATAGACGTGCATCGAATGCTGCTGCTGCTGTTGTTGTTGTTGTTGCTGCTGCTGCTGCTGCACGTTAGGCGCCTGTTCGTTCTTCGCTGGATTGCTGAGGCACTCCTTGATGTCATCCATGCTGATGTTGGCACGCACGTCCCGCACAGGGTCTACCTCTTCCTTGTCAACCCTGCGCGGCCGCGCCGTCGGAAACTGCGTACCGTGCAGCGACTGCATGTGCCGCTTTAGATGCGACATGCGCTTGTACGACTGTCCGCACTGGCACACGTACGGTCGCTCCTCGCTGTGGATGCGCAGGTGCCGTCGCAGGCCACTCCTGCCCTTGAACCCCTTGCTGCACTTGGGGCACGAGTAGAGGCGGTCCTCGGAGTGCACATACGCGTGGTGCTCCTTCAGCGTGGCGTGTGCATGGAAAGCCGAGCCGCACAGCTCGCAGACGAAACGCCGCTGGTCCGTGTGCAGGTCGATGTGCCGCTTCAGATTCGTGCTGCACTTGCACTTGTACTCGCAGTAGGGACACTCGAAGGGCCGGTCGTCGCTGTGGCCCTTCATGTGACGCAGGAGGCCCTGCTTGCGGTGAAACGAGGCGCCGCACGTCGCGCACAGGAACGGCCGCTCCATGTCCTGCAGCATGCCGTCGACCGACTCGCCCGCCTGCCGCATGTGACTCACCGTGAGCACGTGCTTCTGCAGTGCGCGGCGTGTGCGGAAGCTCTTGTCGCACATCGTGCACTGTATTGGCCGCTCGCCCGTGTGCAGCCGCATGTGGATGTCGAGCAGCAGCGGGCGCTGGAAGCGCTTGTGGCAGATGCCGCACTCGTGCTTCTTCTCTCGCACGCGCAGCACGCCGTGCATGCCGCGCATGTGCCGCAGCAGGCCTTTCTTCGTCGAGAAGTTCTCGCGGCACAGCTGCAGCGTGCAGTCGTACTTGCGGTGGCCAGCGAGGTGCTGGTCGTACTGCTGCTTGCGCATGAACGCCTCGCCACACTTGAGACAGCAGTACGGCGCCTCCTCCGAATGCCAGTTCATGTGCTGCTCGTACGACGCTTCCGTCTCACACATCTGCCCACACTTCTGGCACACAGGTTTGCTGCCGGAGTGCTCCTTGAGATGCACAAACAGTGATGGCCGCTTCATGAACTGGCGCGGGCAGTACTGGCACGTGTAGAGTTTCTCAGGCTCGGGCACCTTGTGTAAGGTGCGCATGTGCTTGCACAGTTCCTTCCGCTTCGTAAACAACTGCCCGCACAGCTGGCAGTCATTCTTGCGGTGGCCCTCCACATGCTTGTCAAAGTGCTGCGAATGCGTGAATGTCATGCTGCACTTTTCGCAGGTGAACGGACCCATCTGCTTCTTGCATACGTGCCGCTTGCAGTCGGCCCCATTGTAGAACTCGTTTTTACACTCGCGGCAGCACACAGGCGCATAGCCGTGCTTGCGCACGTGAGCGGTGAGCGATTTTTTATGAAAGAACGTCTCCTCGCACTCGGGACAAGGAAGTGGGGTGTCGCTTTTCGGTACTCGGAAACCCTTCTTTCTACCACGCTTATTTATTTTCAGCGGCGCCGGTGGTTGAGACCCACAGGAACTCGTCGATGTGTTTAACTTGACTTCACCTACAGTCCTCTTCTCAGCCACCTCTGAGTCACCCGTAGTCACAGCCGGCTCCAGCACCAACCCGTTCTCAGCTTCAGCATTATTCTGCGGCCTCTTCAGTGGAATGCCTCTCCCCGACTCTCGGCCACTGCTCTTCGTCGCCATGCCAACCTTTCTGCGGACGGATCCTGCCGCTCGTCTGGCAGTTGCTGTACGTGTCAATGGGGCTGTGGGATGCGCACCACTTCCCTTCTCTTCGTCATCCAGCTGGCTACCGATAGCCTTTTTCATGGCAATGGCCGCCTTGGCCGCAGCCTGTCGAGTCTGTTTACGTGTCGATCGCAGCTCAGTGAGAGCCTGCGCCGCCTGATTCTCAAGCTCTGTCGCGCTCACAGCTTCCACGCGGGTCTTGACCGATGAGCCGACATTTTTCACATCGGCGATTTCCGCTTTAGTGGCCATTCGACCCATATCGTTGCTGTCATGCAGGTCACTCTGGCATGCAGGTTGCTTGCCTGAGCTGAGACCACAGGTGAAGTCGGTATCACTGAGGTGGCTGGCGTTTAGTTGGGGTACCTGCATGCCAGGCATGCATTCCGTTGCAGTGGGAAGATTGTGAAGGGGATGACTAACTGCATCTCCGTTTATGTGTGGGACAGGTTGTACGCCCATACCGGCTATGGCTACAGCACCAGAATCGAGAAGTAATTTCTCTGAAAAAGGAACATTGTGTATAAATATCATATTGGATCGAGTATGATGGCACTATTATGGAAGGTTGTGCACATGGCTGATATAATACTAATAGTAGAGATTATTTCGTGCATTTTATAGCAATATAATATTATGTATTGTTTTAAAAGGAGCACAATAATAATGCATTTTACATATGAAGTCATCCCAACTGAGCAAATTCGTGTTAGATTCTTGATCTAGATCTTGGATGTATGCTCTAGTATATATATAGAGAAACAAAACTATATAAATATATATATAAACATAACCAGGTTTTAAAGCACTGCATTACCGTTTTAATATTTTTCCTACACACTCAAAAGTCCAGTCTGAGCTTCTGACATATGGTTAGTTACAGCAATGAGATGTTTTGTACAGGTCTACCTAACTCCACGACAGCTATGTTATGCTCACACTTTGAACCTTTTAAACGTAAATGGCAAGCATACCAATATTACCTGTATTGCAGGCATGGCCATTTAGGGCATGCGGAGTCGGCTGCTGATCCAACTCGGAATCACTTTGCCCCAATACTGATTGGTAATTCTTCAAGGCATCATTGAGAAAGGCTAATGCAGCAGGCAACTCACTGCTAGATAACTGACTGAAAGTTGACTGAAGAACATCACAGATCTGTAAAAGATACATGTTTCATATAATAGTCACACTGAGAGAACAATGCATTAGTGAATGGCACCATTGCCGCACCAATGTCGAATTTTTGGAAAAAACTTGTCGAAACTCAGGTTTGTTCTAATTACCGGGTTTCCAGCATGAACCAGAGATAAAAAATTGTAGCCTGCAATGATGAGGTAGGTCATATAGCTACAATTATGTAAATGCTCCACTAGCAAGCCAACTTAGCCAAGGATCTGCCAAGATAAAAATTATGAGCAGTGACTAATCTGGCTGCTTAATATGGGCACCCATGGTGAGCGTAGCGAGCGTAAAAAAATTATTTATATATATTTTATCTGTTCATCACAGAACGATGAACAGTTTTGCCTCATTTTACAAAACATTTTTAGATCTGTACATGATTTTGTGATAATATATCAATTATTACACTAGTACAGTTTTGCAATATTATAGTCACTGTGCAAAAACAATATGCACATGGATAAACACCATATATATATATATATGTAACCTTGCAATGGGGTTAGCCGCTAGCTTTGTCAGCAGGTGGCGCAGCGGGAGTTAGAGGTGTTACAACGATTGCGCAATCAACGCGTCAGTTGGAAAGATACAGGAATCATGAATAGCCGATCGTATCGTCATAGCGATATAACCAAGTTAAAATGCTTCGTAAAGTCTGCAGCGATCACTTCAGAGAGGCTGACTATACTAGCACACTTTTAAGTAAGTGTAATATCGAAAATAGCTTATAAACATTAGTTTAGCTCATTTTGACTTTGCGGGTTTGCAGTAGTTTCTTGCGTATTCCATGCAGTCTAGATTATAAAAACAACTGTTAGTGTTATCATTGACAGCATTTATCGGCTACAGAGCAGTATAATTATATAGGACAATGCCAGTGGCAAGTTCAGCTGGTAATTGGTAAATAATCCAGATGAGACGGGATACTAGAGAAGCGTTGCCCGAAAGGAGGTGTTGATCCGAAGCGCTGAGCAGCAGATCTTGCGCGCAGTTCGCGGCAAGGCGCACGCGGACCGCGGGAACGTCGTACGACAGTATGCAGCGCTGGCAGCTATGGATCCGTGTGCCGAGTGCGTAGGCCGGGCACGATCCATAGCTGCCAGCGAGCAGCTCGAGAATTTTAGGAAGAATAGAATGAAAGAGTGAGACTTTTCGACTTTCATTACTGCCGCTTACATTAACTGCCGCTCTCTTCTTTCTTCGAATCCGAAATTCGAATCCGAATCGGTATCAGGTACCGAATCAGTGTATAAATTTACTTGCGACTAACATACCATATAGTAATGTATTACCACCAATTGTACCAATTGGTACAATATAGCCATATTGTAATCCTGATCAGACAGACTTGTTTGTTTTGTCTGTTTGATTATTGTGATAGTGTGATGCTTATTAAATGACAACACAAGGAGCGGTATAACGTTACGACAAGCGCAAGTATATTCACGGCAAACTGGTGTACATGCTGGCTCGCAACTGCTCGCAAGTAACTGCTCTAAAAACAAAGCCACTCAGTTAGGTGGCGGCGCATCTGGGCGAATACAAACGAGATCAATCGAATACTGTGACAATTATGACCCCCCCATTTTTGTTTATTTAATGCGCAATGGGAAAGTAACCTAACCCCCGGAAAAAATGGAAGAGTCCAGAGACTCGAGATGAGAGAACAATGAGTAGTGTGTGATTGTGGTCATTCCACATGCTGACGCCATTTTCACAACCAAGTAATTGTGTTCTTCCCATCTTTTACCATTTTAGAGTTACTTTTATATAATGAATGATTTGGCTATAAGAATGTTTATGAGTGACACTTTTGAGATTATGATTGATATGTTATTTCACAAGTAAGAGATAATTTGAGAGAGAAATACATTCAGAACGGAGTTGTAGCTAGTGCAGATAGTATTACTGTTGTGTACTGTATGTAGGATGTAGTTGTACTTGCGTACTGTAGTTGTGTTACTGTAGTGTTACTACTTACTTATGTGTTCACATAGTAATTGGTTTATGATTAGTGATGGAGATATTGAAGGTAGTTTAAAAGTAACAGGTATATAATAAGGTAGGGTTTTTAAACTTCAGTAATGTTCATTTTTTTATAGGTTGTAATGGTTGAATCACATGCATCCACTCTCTATAATTATAGCCATGCCATGTATGATAACATGGATATAACGCGAGTTACTGTATATGATACATGGTGAATAGATAGTAATTTGATTTGATATGTGATTTGATATGTGATTGTGATATGTGATAATTACAGTGATTTGATATGTATTATTAGAATGTGAGCTGCGTTCACACTGTAATTTAAATCGGTTTATTTTCGGATTAGTTCAGGAATAAGACTTATTACGAATGCATATAGAAGCATTAATACCTTAATGGTGTCGTGAATAGAACTTAATTAGGAGGAAGCCTAGTATATGAAAAGATTGTAGTTTATGTCATTAGTTTGATTTATTGGTCAATTTAAGACTAAAACATAAACAAGTTCTTGTTACTTTGAGGTTCATGACTGTTTGTATATTTATTACTCTGTATGATTATGAATGTTTTGGTAATGGTGACGATTATGAGAGTAATAAAAGTCATTCCACATGCTGACGCCATTTTCACAACCAAGTAATTGTGTTCTTCCCATCTTTTACCATTTTAGCCCCCTGTACCCGTATAGGGGCGTTACAATATTAATCACGTTAATTATACACACAGACACTCGGCTATATTAATCACCGGCATTTATTCTACATGTTTTATTATTGTTATATTGAGATTAGCTCTCGAGTGCTATAGCCTTTCGTTGCCACCACGCATTTTTTTGATAATATATTTTCATTAACGTTTGCTTAAATATGTCTTATTTTTAGACGAAAGAAAGAGACTTAAGGTTGACGCTGTAATGTGCATGTAAACGCACGCTCAATGCTCAAAGGAAAATCCCAACTTAATGCAGAGACAGTTGTTAGGGATAGACGTATCGCATCTAAGAGGATTCATGTAGAAAGGGTCATTGGTCTGACTCTAAGCAAGACATTTAAAATATTAAAAGAGACCTGCCCCATCAGAAGATTTCTCTCGGTGGAAGAATTGTTAAGGTGTGCTTCATTGATTTCCAACTTTAGGCCGAGCTATTGTCAGCAGTAATGCTAGTGTCTGTAGTAAATGGCTGCATTTATAAATAAAGATATACATAATTTGTATTGCAACTTGAGTCTTTGTAGCATTAATAATCTCAATAAACATATTACATAACTCCTGAGCACACACAAAAGAATCAACACCCACTTCACATATGCACCACTAATATCACCGTGAATCTCAATTTAAACATATTACACAACTCCTCAGCACACAAAAGAATAAACACCCACTTCACATATGGACGCAAGCGCACACGTACGCATGCACGCACGCACGCACGCACACACGCACGCACACACTTGTACGTGCGCACATGTACGTGCACACGCACGCACCCATACACGTGGACGTGCACACGCATGCACACACGCACACACGTGTGAAGCCTGCACACCCACGCATGCACGTACATGTATGACCACACGCACGCACGCACGCACTTGTACGTGCATGCACACGCACGCCCGCACGTACATACGCACGCATTCACGCACCTGTACGTTTATACGCACGCACGCAAGCACACACGTACGCATGCACGTACATGTATGACCACACGCACGCACACACTTGTACGTGCACACGCACGCACGCACGCACACACGTGGACGTGCACACCCATGCACCCACGCATATATATTGTCAGCGCGAATATAGGTGGTGTACGACAGTAGGGGGCTCTTCTGCAGGTCATACATGTACCTACATACATACATGAATCTCAATAAACATATTACATAACTCCTCAGCACACACAAAAGAATAAACACCCACTTCACATATGCACCACTAATATCACAGTGTATCTCAATAAACATATTACATAACTCCTCAGCACACACAAAAGAATAAAAACACCCACTTCCCCCACTCTATCCCGGGTGTGCATCTGGGTACGCGGATAATCTTCACCTCTGCAGATGTGCTGCCCTCCAGCGGCAACTGTTTCTAGCGGCTAACCCCATTTCGTAAAATAAGCTCACAGGACTATACCGAAGGAGAGAGTCAAGGTTGATTAAACCAATAGAATGATGCACCTAACTAGAGAACGAAGATAAGTTTAATATTGTAACATTATTGTATGACAGAAACAAAAAGGCTAAATTTAAGGGATTCTTTGAAGACGACTCATGATGGTGAAAGCAGTGAACAGACTTAATTAGCTCTAGAACTATATAGCCCTTTGCTCTGCACACCTGTGCCGGAGCGAAGGGCTATAGTTCGAGAGCTATGACCAGACTTAGATCCCTAAACATACCTCATATAAAAATATAAACATAATACTAAACAACCTAAAACTACATTGGGTACATATATGTAGTACCTGATACGACAACAACCCTTCGTGCAATACTTACTAATAATCTATGTATATTATATGTGGTATAACTATATATAACTAGATGTATACATGCACTGCTGTACGTGTAGATGAAAAATGTGATTTTATGTCATACATTTGCAATGCCGCATCTATCGTGTTATCAATACACATCTCGCACATCTAACACGTCTATGAAGGATCGAGCACACTACCGCTAATAAGGTCTATGTCCCCCAAAGGGTACTATCGGAGGGTACCCTGGTACTATCTAATATGCCGGACCGTACCTCGCCTACTCCACTAAAGAGTCTAGGGAGTCGCCTACGCCTACTCCCTAACCCTATCAGATAGTTACCAGGGTACGTTCCGATAGTACCCTGGGGGACATAGACCCTACGAGCCTGACTTGTAACCGATGTATTTCCGATGTTGTAAAACCAAAATATAAAAGCTAGCTCTTCGTTTAAAAAAAAGGAAAAAGAAAAATAGTCAAACATAGCATACATTTTTATTGGATTGCGATGTTTTGAGGTTTCTTCTATGTGATGTGGTAACTTGACAGAGTGTATGTATTACGACATCAGTTGGCTGAAAGTCAGGGTACGGTGGGACAATGCAGGGTACGCAGCGACATATCGTATAGTACCCCGAGGTACGTACTTTCCGATATATCGAACCATACCCAGGGTACCCTCCGATAGTACCCTGAGGGACATAGACCCTATCAGCCACACTACTTGGTACTTACTCCACTCCAGCCGCAGTATCTGTTACTGATGCTGAAGGGTTCGTTGTCGTATAGGGTACTCTAACCCTAACCCTATTAACCCTAACCATATCAGATAGTTAATTACCTCCACAGGCACTTGGAGCGTTTCAATAAAATATAATGCTAAATAAATACGAAATCTATTTACTACCAAAGTCTTAATGTTTCTATACTCTCTTTCACCTATTATTGCCGACAATTTCCTTTAAATGCCGTCCAAATGCTCATCTACAACAAACACTGACTGCCGCCAAGCGCCATTGCTGCCGCTGCACACTGTCACTTATATATATATATTTATATATATTTAGGCATTTACAGGAAATTGTCGGCAATAATAGGTGAAAGAGTATAGAAACATTAAGACTTTGGTAGTAAATAGATTTCGTATTTATTTAGCATTATATTGTATTGAAACGCTCCAAGTGCCTGTGGTTACCTCGGGTACATATATGTAGTACCCTATACGACAACAAAACTTCGTGCGTTACTGATGCTCATAGGGTCTATGTCCCCTAGGGTACTGCCGGAACGTACCCTGGTAACTATCTGATA
>NW_014577062.1:18238-29773 GCF_000485595.1 Priapulus caudatus | reverse complement strand
TCTCTCTCTCTCTCTCTCTCTCTCTCTCTCTCTTCCTCTCTCGCGCTCTCTCTCTCTCTCTCACTCTCAATTTCTCTCTTTCTCGAGGCGGTAGCGCTGCCGGACGAGGCTGTACGGCTGATTGTCTATACAGATGTCTGATTGTCTATCAGACTGATTGTCTGATGGGTTTCTAACCCTAGCAAGACCGTTTCGTGGCGCTAGCAAGGCGGTAACGTTTTTATATAACTTCACATAAATGTTTATACTATATGATAATTCGGGTGGCACTCCGACAGCCCATGTTTATACTATGTTAACTCAGGTTTCCCAGCAGCCGCGAGCGATGGTAGAAAATTATAAAAAATTGCTCTAAAAAGCTGCTTGTCCGGCGGACAAGCTACCTGACAGATCTACTTGTCCTCCGTGGAAATGGACAAGTACGGACAAACGGATAGCCCTTATTTCGAACACTGGGATGGTATCAGGAACCTTCTCGAAGAAATTTTCGTTGGGATCGTTATGAAAGTTGCCACGAGATGGCGCGTACGTTTGAATGTCTTAAGATTAAAGATGGAAGCTGGAAGCTTCCATCGTACGTAGTATAGCAACAACTATTTGCAAGACAGAATAGGTAAGCACTCATCCATTTACCTACGCAAGCCTACAGGCTGAAATAAAGAGCTGCCACCTGTAACTAATTAACGCAGGCAAAAACTACACCATACTATCACCACCACATGCACTGGCAGTGGCCACTGGTAGTGGCATAATTGTATTCGTTCGAGGGATACTATGGGTTTGGCATCGGCGCGCCGCCGCCGCCGCAGAGATTTCCTTGTGAACGCTCTACCGGCTGCAGTTCTTCTCGGATCATCTTCAAATTTCGCATGAAGGTGCCAATCTTTTTTGGTGTGGGCGGAGTCATTGTTGCCATGGTAACATTTTTTGTCGAAATATTCTAGAACCTGTAACTTCTGCACTTTTTACCCGATTGTCATGAAATTTATATTTGTATTAAAATTTATATTTAAATTTATATTCAAATATATATATATATATATATATATAGGACATGTTATATCGGCCCTGTGTGCCAAATTCCATGACAATCGGGTAAAAACAGCAGAAGTTACAGGGTCTACAATATTTCCACAAAAATGTTGTTACCATAGCAACGATGACTCCGCCCACACCAAAAACGATTGGCGTCTTCGCTTTACCATAACGCACCTTCATGCCAAATTTGAACATCATCCGAGATCGGGTAAAAACTGCCCACCAGGTCACTGCGACCTTTATTTCACCTTTACCTTGACCTTGATCATATTTCCCTTCCGCTCTCTAACTCAGCCCCTAATTGACCTAGCGCGACCAAACTTGGTATTGCTTACACATCTTGGGGAAAAGGTCTGTCGCATCGCATACCAAAACCACCACTGCCCTTGACCTGAAGGTCAAACTAGTCGACGGTTTACATTTCCTCTTCGGACCTTCTAGGGTAACCAGATTCCAAAGTATACACATCGGGCACACCAGTTGTCTAACAAACCTTTGTCTTTGTGACTTATTTAACTTTACCTGCCTTCTACGTCCTTACATAGATATTCTATTCATACTAGATCACGGGGGATACATGTAGTTGGCGACAACTGCTCATTTCTAGTTAATATTACAGTGTTTGATTATTGATAGATTACCTCAATCATTAATGATGAGTCATAATCATAATGATGAGTCTTCAACATTATTGTGCAATTACTAGTCAGTAAGATTTCTGTATATCATCAACTGATGCACAGACTTTCCGTATATCAAGGAATGATGCAAAAACCCTAACCCTAACCCTAACGGCCCAATGATAGAGAACATGGGTCCCAATAAAACCAATGTGCTTGGCTAACACCCTGACCTTAACCCTAACCATAACCAAAAATATAATCAATATAATCAATAACATTGATGTAAATGACATTGGTTTTATTGGGACCCATGTTCTCTATCCTTGAACCACCCGAACCCTAACCCTAACACTAACCATATCAAATAGTGACCAGGGTACGTTCCGGTATACCGGACCGTACCCAGGGCACGTTCCGGCAATACCCTGGGGGACATAGACCCTATGAGTATGAGTATGAGCAACAGTAACAGTGGAAACAGTGACATATGTACACGTACTATAGCTCATAGGGTCTATGTCCCCCAGGGTACTGCCGGAACGTACCCTGGGTACGGTCCGGTATACCGGAACGTACCCTGGTCACTATTCAGTATTTGATATGGTTAGGGTTAGGATTAGGGTTAGGGTTAGGGTTAGGGAGTAGGCGTAGGCGACTCCCTAGACTCGTTAGTGGAGTAGGCGAGGTACGGTACGGCATATTAGATAGTACCAGGGTACGTTCCGGCAGTACCCCGGGGGACATAGACCCTATGAGCCGTACACGGCGTACTACTACTATACACAGCAAGATTCAAGCTGACCGAAAATCATCAACTTATCGCAATTACTCAATGAATATACTTAATATCTAGACGGTCTGGCCTCGCGGAACCAATAGTATACACAGAAGCCAGAAAATAACAGTAGGCCTAATTGCCTTCAAGATTTTATCCATGCAATACCACCTTAGTAAATATTATCATAATGTACATGCGCGATTTCAAGAGATCGTGGGGATCTCCACCACTCCAAAACACCTCAGTATGGACGGGCGACATGACAGTTATCCAAAAGATATAGCATCTAAATTACATTGGATCCTTACATAATAGCAACTCACCTGCTTTTTAAACCCTTCAATGGGTTCCACTGAAATTGAGTTTGATGATACAGAATTTCCTTCCATAATATTCACATACAGACAATATAATATATCAAAATACTATTCAACGCGGGGACCCTCGAATACACACCCTGCCCGACGAACTCAAATTACACATGGCGGCCATGACGTCACCAGCTGGTTCCAACGGACGGCTTTGCACTACTGTGGGTGGGGTGGGGGGGAGTAGATTCATCAAGCTGCGTACGCAAAATAATTTGCATAAATCTTATGTACGCAATCGACGTTGCTTAGTTGCGATTCATCAACACAGCTATTTAGTAAATTTGCGCACGATTTCGCGTACGCAAGCGAGGGCGATTTAGGTACGATTCATCAAGCTAAAATTTACGTAAACCTTTGCGTAACTTTACACAAGCTGACGAGGTGCCGTAAACCACTCGAAATTTCCGCAGGTGTTTCCAGCATACCGCAGCATACATTATTTTATTGAGAAAACATTATAAAATTACTACTCAACTAGAAATAAATAAATAATTACCATACTACACAGACAGGCGGCGCCTTTGACGCTTCTTTTGTCCTTGCTTTTGTCATAGCTTGGCATTGTTTTCGTTATAAGCGAGTTCGTAGTTAGCCGTGTACGTGCACACGCACGCACGCACGCACACGTGCACAAGCACGTACGCACGTGTACGTGCACACGCACGCACGCCCGTGTACGTACACACGCATGCACGCACGCATATGTACGTGCACACGCACGCACGCACGTGTACGTGCATACGCACGCACGCACGTGTACGTACACACGCACGCACGTGTACGTGACAGGCACGCACACACGCACGCACGCACGTGTACGTACACACGCACGCACGCACGTGTACGTGCACACGCACGCACGCACGTGTACGTGCACATGCACGCACGCACACGTGCACAATCACACACGCACGTTTAGCGTGGCACACGCGCACGTCACGCTTGTGTACGACACACGCCACGGCACGGGCACGTGTACGTGCCAGCGCACGTACGTGGTACGTGCACAGCGACACGCTACAGCACATGCACATGCACGCACGGCACGCACGGTGTAGTGCACGCACGGCAACGCACGCGCGCCGCGTGGTACGGTACAAACCAGCACGCACGCACGCACGTGACGTGCACACAACGCACGCACGCACGACGCACGCAACGTGTACGTCGCCGACGCAGGTACGCACGCACGTGTACGTACACACGCGCACGTGTACGTGCACACGCCACGCACGCCCACCGCCCACGTGCACAATCCGCCAGACCACCGGCAGAGCCAGGCCCACGCCCCGTGGTACGGGGAACCACACGGCGACGGCAACCACACGTGTACGTGCAACACGCACAGTAGTGGTAGTGATACGCACCGTACGCTGTACCGTCGCAACCGACCACACGCGAGCTGCACGTGCACATGTACGGCGGGGCACGTGCTGCACGTGTACGTGCATGCCCAGCACGGCGCGTGTAACGTAGCAGCATGCACGCACGTGTTACGTGCACCCGCACGCCGACGCCACGAGTGTAGCGTGGCACAACCCGCCACGCGACGGACGTGCACCACAGCACCGCACGTGCACGTCGCGGCAGAGACGTTGCTCGGGGGTAGCACGTGTACGTGCACACACACGGAGGCGTACTGCACGCACGACGTGCAACATAGCCACGCACGGCACACGCACACGTGCACATGTCACGTACGGCACCACTGCACGTGTACCGTCACACACAGCACGTGACTGCAAAACGCACGCACGGCACGGGCCGTGTCCGTACAACGCACTCCCATCGCGCACGTGTACGTGAACACGCAAGCCGCAGACACGCACGCACGCACGCACGCACGGCACGTGTACGTAACAGACGCACGCAACGCACGTGTACGTACACACGCACGCACGGTTGGCCACTGTGTACTACACACCACCACGCACGTGTACGTGCCCCACCCGCACGTGGTGACGTGCACCACACCGACGCACGCATACGTGCTACATGGCACGCACCGCACGCGAACGCTGACGACACCGGACAACGTGCACGTGCGACACGCGACGCACCCGCACCGGCACGCAACGACACGCACGCACGTGTACGTGTCGCTGCTTTCATGAGTGTTGAACGCAATCATACAAACGAAAATGAAGACACTATCACATCCCCCCCCCACACACACACACATGTAGACAGAGCTAGACGAGCCATATGGGTTAAATACAAGAGAGGCGTCAGTTTGGTTCCTATGGTATGTGTCGCACAGTGTGATTGGTTTATGCTAGGCACGCGCCTCAACAGCCAGCAGCCACGATGGCGTAGTGGATTTACACTGGAATTCATCAACATTTGCGTACGCAGGTGCTACGCTGCGTTGATGAATCGCACCTACGAGCTTTGCGTACGTACTTCGTAGAAACTCGGTGTACGCAATACACTTTACGCAACGTTGATGAATCCGGCCCCAGGGCACTACTGATTTGCAGTACTGATACAAACGATATTATGGGTTGGTTAGATCATAGATATACCATACCATAGATACACACGTGCGCAAACTGATCCGTTAGTTACGGTTAGTATCAGGAGTGAAATAGGCCTAAAACACATTTGTTTTTATTCACTCTGTTATTTAGGATGGTTATCTAGCCACATATTTTATATACATGTATGTCAAGATCGAGCTCATAATAGAGATCTGTTATGAGCTCTTGATGTATGTGCATATTATTAAACCTAAGCAAACTGGACAAAGTCACTCCTACTGCTGAAGCATGTTCGTCAGTTCGCACACTCACTCGTATATACTGTCTGTGCCAGAAAGGCGGCAATTTTGAGTTTGAAGCATTGAAGTGATTATTCCTAGCTGTTATTGGGGAATAATGATTCTACTGCAATCCGCAGTGTTGATCTATCTATTGATCTCTCGTGTTGATCTCTCAATGATCTATATTATATATTACAGTATATATATAATATAGATTTTATTTGTTATATATATATATCTCGTCTTTGACATAATTAATTGGGCTTTGACGACTAATCAATATAAGGTTATTAGGTTATTGGACTATATGGAATAGATGTTGGCATTCCAGTAAGCGGTGGACATACGCAGTCAATTCAGAAAATCATCTAGGATCGATGTGTTGCAGGCGTAGCTAGGTGTGGCCTAAGGCTGTGGCGTGTGGCAGGCCGCTTGATTATTTTTCCTAGGATAATCAAGAACATAGGGCTCTAGTGAGCGCTGCCATTGGTTGATACAAATCACGTGCCTCAAACTTCTGTTTTATGTTGCATTGTGACCCTAACCTTTATAACCAGAGCATATAAATCAACTAATTTGATTTATATGCTCTGCCCTAACCCTAACCCTAACCCTATTTAAATGCACATGCAGCCAATCAATCAGGAGCCTCCTGTTCTACGAGGCTTCTGATTGGTCGATTGCTAAGAGGCTCCTGATTGGCCGGCTGCTACGAGGCTCCTGATTGGCTGGCTGCTATGAGGCCCCTGATTGATCGGCTGCTACGAGGCCCCTGATTAGTCGGCTGCTACAAGGCTCCTGATTGGCCGGCTGCTACGAGGCTCCTGATTGATCAGCTGCGAGGATGCCCCGGATTGGTTGGCTGCTAGGAGGCTCCTAATTGGTCGGCAGCTACGAGGCTCCTGATTGGTAGGCTGCTAGGAGGCCCCTGATTGGTCGGCTGCTAGAAGGCTCCTGATTGGCCAGCTGCTACGAGGCTCCTGATTGGTCGGCTGCTAGGAAGCCCCTGATTGGTCAGCTGCTAGGAGGCTCTTGATTGGCCGGCTGCTACGAGGCTCCTGATTGGCCGGCTGCAACAAGGCTCCTGACTGGTCGGTTGCAAGGAGGACCCTGATTGGTCGGTTGCTATAAGGCCCCTGATTGGTTGGCTGCTACGAGGCCCCTGATTGGTAGGCTGCTAGGAGGCCCCTGATTGGTCGGCTGCTAGAAGGCTCCTGATTGGCCAGCTGCTACGAGGCTCCTGATTGGTCGGCTGCAACAAGGCTCCTGACTGGTCGGTTGCAAGGAGGACCCTGATTGGTCGGTTGCTATAAGGCCCCTGATTGGTTGGCTGCTAGGAGGCCCCTGATTGGTTGGCTGCTATGAGGCTCCTGATTGCCGACCAATCAGGAACCTTGTTGCAGCCGGCCAATCAAGAGCATCTTAACAATCGACCAATCAGGGGCCTTGTAGCAGCCAGCCAATCAGGGGGCTTGTAGCAGCCAGCCAATCAGGAGCCTCCTAGCAATCGAGCAATCAGGAGCCTCCTAGAAGCCAGCCAATCAAGGGGCTTGTAGCAGCCAGCCAATCATGGTCCTCCTAACAATCGACCAATCAGGGGCCTCATAGCAGCCGGCCAATCAGGAGCTTCCTAACAATCGACCAATCAGGAGCCTCCTAGCAATTGACCAATCAGGAGCCTCCTAACAGCCGGCCAATCAGGAGCTTAAACGCAGCCAACCAATCAGGGTCCTCCTAGCAGCCGACTAATCCTGAACCTCCTATCAATCAACCAATCGGGAATCTTTTAATAAGCAGCTGTTTCATTCATTGGTTCTGAATTAATCTTTTATCGAATATGAATTAATACTTTAACCATCATCCACGAACTACATATTATTATAATTATTACAGTTATTATTACTAATGTAACACATATATACCTTACCTACCTTACTTGGCTTCACACAATTACCTAAAGTTTTTTCTTACTTATATCATCTAAGTAGGGGTTAACAAATTGTTTGTGTGGGTGCGGAATCACTGCAGTGTTCCCTATAACATATAAGGCTATGCGGAATCACCGACCTAATACTCACCATTGGGCCTATGTAAAATTCCTTAACTGCTTAGCTAAAATTCTTCAAAATCATATAATCGCCAATGCACTATTTTTGCTGCCATTATTTACCGCCATTTTCATATATATAGTATTATAGAATCTCTAAAATGCTAGATAAAATGCCTCCTATAAAAACGCCATCTACCACCATTTTTATTAATGAATTAATAAACATGGCATATAATAACATATAATAACATATAAACACCATAGCGCGTGGCGGTTTTTATTGCACAATCAGTCCGCAGATGTCGCCACAATCGCATTACACCGGAAAATCGCCCAATACATTGTAAGTGGTAATTTGAGGCATCGAAGCCGTTTTGTCATATAATTATAATAATATCACAAATATATTTAAAAAAATTGATAAATCGGTTTCATACTTGATTTATAGACCGATCCGTACGGCTTGCATAGTTCTAACATAGTTCGTAAAACTGAAATAAGCACAACGCCACCCCAGGACCTGCGAATGTGGTCTGACTCTCTGCAAGAAGTGCCTCTGTGTACACGTAACAACACAACAAGTAAACACGTGTACTGGATAGCTCCTAGTACTAGTAGTAGTAGTTATAATAGTACTTGCCATTTGTGTATTGAGACATTTGAGACTGATAAAGGACATTTTGAAGCAATCATTTTGAGCTTAACTTTTGTAATTTCGTGGTTCACCGCGCCATATCATTCCATTTCTTGGGCCGGACTATAGACCTAGATTTACTGCCACAATGCTAGCGCTTACTGGTGTCCTTCAGACAGCACAAACGGTACAAATTTGTGGAAAACTGGAGAGCTCATTCACCCAGTGACTTGAACTGGCAGACACAAAGCGCAAGTAGAGCAGCTGCATCAATCGGCTTCGAACATACACGTGGTCGAAGTCGTATCTGCCGCCGTGACTGAGCCCGCAATGGTGTTGGTGCAACAAACAACCCCTAACCTAATCGCCCCGTTTAAACCTGTTATTGAATCTTAAATACTTCCACCGCAGCCAAACCTATAAATATCCGGCTTGTCTGCTATTCTATAAACAAACTATACCTTATGTTGCTCTTCTTCACACAAACAAAGAACCATCGCCTTAAAAGATCTCCCACAATACGATTTTAAATCTTGATTAAACAAAACAACAACAAACTTTTTGCCCCTCAGCGAAACATCCTCCCCTCGGATGAGGACTATTTCCTCATAACCTTTAACCTTTTCATTCAAGACCTAATATATTTAACGTTACACACATATTAGTGCCTTTTAGTTTTACTCAAGCCGTTTTGATTTTACTATAGGCCTAGCATGTGAATTTTCTTACACTGGTCTCCCATGATCCGGAGGAGCTGCACAACGTCCTATCCTGCTTATTTCACCTCCCTGAGGCCAAAAGCCTCTGACCGAACCCATCCCTCCATTTCACGCTCTTGCTGAGTCATGGTATAATAGATTAAAAATTAACAATAGAATATTTTATAGACCATTTCACTCACTAAACATTGATTACAGATTTAAAATTTTAGCAATTCGAAAATTAGCACTCCACTATAATCAGAAGTCGGATAACTAGAGCTGATCACATCTCTCATTATCCACTCCCCCATGCTGGTATAATGATGTCACTGCGTTGTGTCACGATAACAAACACATGTTTATATGCTTTACTATTTGGTGCATGTGCAAACTTCACTAGAGCCATAACTGCTTGCTTAGAATCCTTTGATTCTGAGATGGAGTTCCTCCTTGTTTAGCTGCACTTTGCAACTGCTTAGTTGATGCCAACAAGGAGCCTGCTCCTCCTCTCATATCCGCCATTCCAGTTTGCGTCCAGTTTACTTTGATCTTTCTGTAAAGAGCACCGGCACGTTTAAATGACTCTTAGTTTTAGCGTTTTCAGATAACACACACTCAGAATGGAAATTGCATTGCCAACATTTTACACGCTACGTTTAGCTTCAAATTATATTTTTTAAGCTATACGTCTCTATCTACAGATATACACACAAAACTAGATCTTATCTGGAAGCTCTAAACTGTGTACATCAGAGCAAAGGGCTACACATGTAGAGCTACTTATATGGCACTCATAAATGCCCTAACTGGCTAAGTCTAATTCTCTAATCATAAAAAAACAATCATGTGTGTACGGGGTTATAAAATAGAATTGAACGCAAACACAAGGTTATAGGGTCGTATCTGGACTACATCAAGGAATGGGTCTACAGCACAATATTATGTATTTGAAATGATAATGATAGAGATCACAGCACTTGGACCATTTCAATAATTAAATGATGGTAAATAAACACAAAATGTATTTACTACCAAAGTCTTTAATGTTTCTCTACTCTTTTTGCCTATTATTACTGATAGTTTTCTGTAATACCCTTCAAATGCTCCTCTGCAACACACAAGTACACCGCACGCACGCAGCTGTGCACAAACAAAATTAGTTTTGTTGTTAATTTTCTTGTTGGTGTTCCTTCGTTAATATATATATATATACAACATTTTGTTGTTGTTTTTGCTGTAATTTGGTTGTTTGTGGTGTTGTTCTTGTTGATTGTGGTGTTTGTTCTTCGTTGTTTTGGCTGTTGTTCTTGTTGATTTGTGGTGCTTGTTCTTTTTGATTGTGCGTGTTGTTCTTTTGATTGTGCGTGTGTCTTGTTGATTGTGGTGACATTGCTGTATTGCAAGTCATTTGAACGGCACTTACGTTACAGCATTTACCAATAATCAGCTGTGAAGAGCAGTAGGAACACGTAGTACTTCACTAAGGCTAATTGGTCATACGTAAATACATATCATGTTATTTACCATCATTTTATTATCTGAAACGCTTCTAACTAGCTGGAGGGTCTATGTCCCCAGCGGTACTGCGGAACGTACCCTGTACCTATCTAATATGCCGGACCGCTACTCGCCTACTCACTAACGATCGAGTCTATGAGTCGCTACGCCTACTCCCTACCCTAACCATTATCAGATAGTTATCCAGGGTACGTTCCGGTATACCGGACCCTTACCGAGCAGTTGGCGCTGCAGTGAGAAGCACTGAAGCCGTGCCTTTCCTAGTAATTTTGGGTTAAAAAATTTTGTTTCTACATTTTGTTCCTAAATCTCTCGCAAGAACTCTCCAGATTGACATCTCCAGACGTCTACATCAAAATTTTTTCAGGGGGAACATGCCCATGGACTCCTAGAATGCTGCGCGCCTGCCCTTTCTCTATTATCACTGAGATTTTATCCTTCTGCCTGCTTCTACTTTCTTAAGCCTGTGGGCGCCAGTGGCTACCCAGGTACGTTTTCCGCCAGCTACCTGGGGGACATTAGACCCTATTAAGCCTAACTAAGTGATGACTTCAGGTGCCTGTTGCCGGGGCCGTGGCGTCACACAGCTACTATAGCACGACGAGCAGTGCGACGATTTGTTATAAATACAAAGTGATTAGCAAGTACGGTTCTATGGAGCAGTCTACACTTACATACTAGCTATCGTACTAGAGCTACGACAGATATACTGACACTCATGTGTTACACATGCGTCTAAACAGAGGATTGCTCCGACTGTGATTGGAGAGATAAAAAATAGACTTCGTGACTTTCGGTTCACGGTCATGCGCCACGTGTATTAGCGCTATGAGCCGATACCGATGTGATATTTGCCTAATTATTAAACTATCGTGCTTCAATAGCTCAAAAATTCAGCGCAGCATTAAAGCTGAAGACATGTGTCTATACAGTGTGCATTAACATCTAGAATTTATAGAAATGTAACTCAAATCGTTCACTCATATGATAGTTAGGTACACGTTACTACCGGTCATAGCATGCATTAGCCCGGCGTATGCGGGCGGGAGTAGGGCGGGGGC
>NW_014577062.1:0-18213 GCF_000485595.1 Priapulus caudatus | reverse complement strand
CATCACAAATGGAAGCAAATAAAGACGTTTGAAGCAATCCAATTTTGAGCTTGAACTTTGTAATTTTCGTGGTCAGCGAGCCATATCACCACTGTATGCATCATCTAGCTGCGTTTTATATGTTTATTTTCATGTTTGAAGGTGAGTTTTATATTTATGCAGTATTAGTGATGATGCAGCTCGCCATCTGGGAAATGAATATATGGAAAAGTATGAAGCTGTTCTGAAGGGCCACACTTTTTCCAGTGGAAAATCAGAAGGTAACTCTCAAAAACAGCAGAGTTTGTGGCTTTGCTTGTACCTGCAGAAGGACAATAAGCTGCAATAAGCGGGAAGTACATGTTGTTTTCAATAATTATTGAACTGAATAGCTCAACTTCTATGTCTAATAGATTTTTCGTCTCACCCTTTACCCAAGGATGCCATAAATATAAATCAAGAGCCAGACCAGTGCTACGTATTTTTAACACTTTTCCGTTTATGATATTTCTCATGTATATCATCATGCACATTTAAGTGTTTATTTATGCACAGAGATCAGTCACCCAAAATCTATGCATGCTTGGAAAACATCTTCAGATGATAATGACTACCATCCAGCTACTTTTATGGTCAGTATAAACTTCCTTCTAGTTCTAATGAAAAAGCTATTTAACTATTATAATACAATGACCATAAACATAATTTGGAGCCATAATGTATATGTGTGTATGTGTGCTCACATGCATACCGTGTATGGTTGGCCATCGTACTCCGAAACAATTGTTTTTACCGCGGTAGAAATAGTTTAACCACGGTAAAGTTATAGCCCTTTCACTCAATCAGAGGCATTGTAACACATAATTTAACTGCGGTTCAAATCATCTATATCTGTGGTTAAATCATGTGTAACAATTAAGGCTTCTGATTGGGTAAAAGGGGTATAATTTTGCAGCGGTTAAATTATTTTTACTGCAGTAAAAATAATTTATTCTTGGTTAAATTATGTGTAACAAGGCCCCTGATTGGGTAAAAGGGCACTAATTTCTGATTACGATGGCCAACCATATACGTGTATATTATGTCTATATATAATTAATGTATGTTTATACACATACTTGCTATAATATATTTGCAGTAAGCATGATACTGGGTTTAAATTGGTTGGTTTTGCATTGCACAATTTATTGCCAGTATGTAACAAATGGCAATGCATCACTATAAATGCAATATGTGAAAAACCCCTGCAAGCATACTACTTAATCAAAATAACCAGATTATTAATCAATTTCATGTTTGATTTACAATTTTAATTAGCTAACAATTTTAAATAAATTAGTTTTCATGTATATATAACGGATAGTCAATCAGTCAGTTCATGTAGTTGAAGTTGTAAAAGCACAGAGCAAAGAGAAATCATGTGTAATGCTTCGTCATTCGTAGGATGATTCACAAGAACGTCGTATCTCAAGTACCACTGCGAATGTAATAGGACAGGATCTGAATGTGGAGAAACTGCAGATCAGGGGTGACAGGAAGAGGAAGACAGATGGTATTTGCTGATTTGTATTTTTGAATTTATACATTTAATTTAATTAAAAATGAATTGAAAATATTTTTTTAATATCGTTCCTTTAGATACTGTGATATATACTCTAGTTATTTAGTTACATAGTGCTTTTTTCTTGTGGGAACTATTGTATTGCTTTACAGATCTTTATCATCATAAAACAGCACTTCCTGGTAGAAGAAAGCCATCTGCACCTATGCCTCTGAACGAATTCAGCCAACCTGTTGAGGTGAAAGTAATTATTGTTGCACATCACTTGCTAGCAGTGCCTTATGTGTGTAGCGTATTTTGTGTGTGTCCTTAAACACTATTTTTAGCTCATCTGACATAGTCAGATGCAGCTTGTAGAATTGCATGAGCGTGCGTTTTTGCTCTGATGTACACAGTTAGAGCTTCCAGATAAGATTCTAGG
Organism: Priapulus caudatus; assembly: GCF_000485595.1. Classification (NCBI taxonomy): domain Eukaryota; kingdom Metazoa; phylum Priapulida; class Priapulimorpha; order Priapulimorphida; family Priapulidae; genus Priapulus; species Priapulus caudatus. The sequence continues at coordinate 16,252 of NW_014577062.1, read as the reverse complement.
TTTTGTGGTGTAATCTGTAGATAGAACGTATAGCTTAAAAATAAAATTTGGAAGCTAAACGTATGCGTGTAAAATTTTGCAATCATTTCATTCTGAGTGTGTGTTATCTGAAAACCTAAAACTAAGAGTCAATTTAAACGTGCCCTGTGCTATTTACAGAAAGATTCAAAGTAAACTTGGACCAACTGGAATGGCGGATATGAGAGGAGGACAGGCTTCCTTGTTGCATCAACTACAGCAGTTGCAAATGCAGCTAAAGCAAGGAGGAACTCCATCTCAGAATGCAAGGATTCTAACAGAAGTTATGGCTCTAGTGAAGTTTGCACATGCATCCAAATAGTAAGCATATAAAATGTGGTTTGTTATAGTGAGCACAACGCAGTGACATCATTATAGCAGGAGTGGATAATAGAGATGTGATCTAGCTCTATTATCCACTCCTGATTATAGTGAGTGCTGATTTCTGAATTGCTAAAATTTTAAATCTGTAATGCATGTTTAGTGAGTTGAAAGTCTAAAAAAATTTCTATTTAATTTTTAATCCATATACCATGACCAGCAGATCCGTGAAATGGAGGGGATAGGTTTCGTCAGGAGGCTTTTGCATCAGGAGGTGAATAAGCAGGAAGGACCTGTGCAGCTCTCCGGATCACTGGGTAGACCAGTGTAAGAAATTCACATCTAGGCCTATAGTAAAATCAAAACGGCTTGAGTAAAAGGCATATATGTGTGTACGTTAATATATTTAGGTCTTGAAATGAGGTTTTAAAGGTGTATGAGGAAAAGTCCTCATCCGAGGGGGAGGATGTTTCGCTGAGCGAAAAGTTTTGTTGTTGTTTTGTTTAATCAGATTTAAAATCTTATTGTGGGAAATCTTTTTAAGAGCGATGGTTATTTGTTTGTGAGAAGAGTAACATAAGGTATAGTTGTTTATTAGAATAGCAGACAAGCCGGATATTTATAGGTTTGGCTGCGGTGAAGTATTTAAGATTAATAACAGGTTTAAACGGCGATTATGTTAGGGGTTGTTTGTTTGACAACACCATTGCGCTACATCACGGGCGGCTGATACGACTCGACCACGTGTATGTTCGAAGCCATTTGATGCACTGGCTCTACTTGCGCTTTGTGTCTGCCAGGTTCAAGTCACTGTGAATGAGCTCTCCAGTTTTTCCCCAAATTTTACCATTTTGTGCTGTCTGAAGGGGACACCAGTAAGCCTAGCATTGCGGCAGTAAACTGCTTAGTTCCGGCCAAAGAAATTGAATGATATGGCCCGGTGACCACGAAAATTACAAAGTTCAAGCTCAAAATTGGATTGCTTCAAATGTCTTTATCAGTCTTCAATGTCTTCAATACATCACAAATGGAAGCAAATAAAGACGTTTGAAGCAAATCCAAATTTTTGAGCTGAACTTTGTAGATTGTTCGTGTCAGAGCGAGCTCATATCGACGGACTGTATGCCACTCATCTCGCTGCGTTTTATATGTTTATTTTCATGTTTGCTAGGTGAGTTGTTATCTTTATGCAGTATTAGTGATGATGCCAGCTCCGCCATCTGGTAAATGAATATAGTGACAAGTAGAAGGTGTTCTGAGGGCGTCACCACTTTGTTCAGAGAATGAGAAAAGTCCAGAAGTAACTTTCTGCAAACAACAACGTGGCAGACAGTTTGGTTGGCTATCTGCTTTGGTGACCCGTGGCCAGAATGACCAATAAGGCTACCAGTAGAAGCAGGAAGTACATTTGTTTCAATACGATTATTGAAGCTGAATAGGGCTAACTTCGTAGGTCTGAATAGATTTTTCGTCTCACCCTTTAACCGAGGCAACGCATGCCATGCATAATATAAATCAACGAGGGCCAGACCAGTGCTAACGTCATTCGTTTAAGACCGCGTTGTTCGTTTAGTGATATTTCTACATGTATATCATCACATTGAAGTGGTTGATTATGCACAGAGATCAGCTCACCACAAGAATCTATGGCGATGCGTAGGAAAACATCATTGCAAGCTGATAATGACTACCATAACCAGGGCCTACCTTTTATGGTCAGTATAAACTTTCTCTAGTTCTGATATGAAAAAGGTTACTTTTACGTATTAGTAGATACAATTGACGCATAACATTATTTGGCAGCATAATGTATGTGTGTGTATGTGTGCTCCACATGGCGTACCGTGTATGGTTGGCCATTGTACTTCGAACAATTGGTCTTTTTACCCCGGCGTAAGGAAATAACTTTAACACGGTAAAAGGTTATAGGGCCTTCACCAATCAGAGGTAATTGTAACATAATAAATTTAACTGCGGTTTCAAATCAATCTATATCTGTGGTTTAAAGAATCATGTGTAACAATTAAGGGTCTGATGTGGGTGAAAAAGGGGTCTAATGTGGGCAGCGGTGTAAATTATATTTAACTGGCAGTAAAAAGTATTTAGTCTTGGTTAAATTATGTGTTAACAAGCCCTGATTGGGTAGAAAGGGCAGCTAATTTCTGATTACGATGGCGCAACCATGAGTACCGTTGTATATGTATGTCTATATAAATGTAATGGTTTACTACACATACTTGCTATAATATATTTGCAGTAAGCATGATTATGGGTTTAAATTGGTGGTTTTGCATTGGCACAATTATTGCCATAATGTAACAAATGGCTAAATGCATCACTATAAAAATGCACTATGTCAAAAATCTCCTGCAGAGAAGGATACTACAGTAATAACATATAACCAGATTATATCAGTTGAGTCATGGGTTTGATTTTACAATTTGGAATTAGCTCAATCAATTTTAAATAAATTAGTTTCTCATGTATATATATACGGATAGTCAATCATCAGTCCATGTAGTTGAAGTTCGTACGAAAGTCAATTCTAGAGTGCCCAAGAGAAATCATGTTGTAAGTGTTCGTCATCGTAGGATTTGGCGGAAATTTTTGACAAGAAGTCGTAATCTCAAGCTCACTGCGAATGGTAATAGGACACGGATCTGAATGTGGAGAAACTGCCAGATGCAGGGGTGATACAGGAAGAGGAAGACAGAATGTATTTGCTGATTTGTATTTTGAATTTTACATTTATTTAATGAAAATGAACTTGCAAAATTTTGAATATCGTTGCTTTAGATACTGTGATATATACTCTAGTTATTTAGTTACATAGTGCTTTTTTCTTGTGGGAAGCTATTGTATTGGCTTTACAGATCTTTATCATGCATAAAACAGCAAGCTTGCCTGTAGAAGAAAGCCATCTGCACCTATGCCTGGCTGAACGAGATTCAGCCGAACCTGTTGAGGTGAAAGTAATTATTGTTGCACATCACTTGCTAGGCAGTGGCTTAATGTGTGTAGCGTATTTTGTGTGTGTCCTTGAAACACTGATTTAGCTCATCTGACATAGTGCAGATGGCAGCTTGTAGAAGTTGCATGAGCGTGGCGTCGCCGTCCCGTGCGTCCGTCGTCCCCGTCGCTCCACAGTTGGCAGCAAATTTAACCGCTCCGACGTACTGGTCACGATTATCGCACATCGAGGGGAATCGTCAACGAGTTGGGATGTCGAAGCTGGGGTTCAAAGGTCAAAGATCAAGGGTGTAGAAAGAAGGGGGAACATATCACTCCTTAACTTAAAGGTATACGGGGGAAATGCGAATTGCGCACAAAATTCTAAACGGCTCGGCACCCTAGGCTCGTGATTAGTCCAGTCTATAGCATCATGGTAGCGAAAACGCCGATCAGCTGTGCCGAAATTGGGAGCGTCACAGGGTCAAAGCGCAATGGGCACAGGCAGATTTTAGACATTTTTCTGAGGCACATGGTCTGACGAGAGGATTGAAAAACTTTTTCTTGTTTCAGTGGTGACCGAGCATTTTTTATGGCTTTACATTGAAAGACCATCCAAATGTACTTTCCGCTGAAGCATGCCGAAGCAGGTAAGTGTCGGATAACCTTTTAACCCTCAAGAGGCCAGGGTTAATACATGGATTTGTTTCTCTCAACTGCGTTGTGGCAGTACCTGTGGGTCTGTGGAAAGCGCTCCCATTTATACAGTGAAATTCCGGACACATTAATTCTTACTTGAAAATGCTTACTTAGGAGATAAATGACATGACTTATATCTAGAATCTGTAAGTCTACATTATGAATAGTTGGGATACAGTCACTAGCACTCAAATAATTACCCAGGAGTGAGGCTGCGGATTTCCCAGACTTAATTTTCTCATCAAATTTTGGCACCAATATAGACGCAAGTGTGTACGTTCTTGAGCTTATTCGGTCCACTAATCACTGGCCTACCTTGTACTGAAATTATCGTATTGCTGTAAATTGTAATCTTGCACGAGCTGCTCTGCCTCTGGTTGTATCAACCATTGAGCTATTTTTAACGAGCCAGATGTGCCTCGCAAGGGGTTTAATGTACCTTATTACCTGACACCATAGAACGCACGTTATGTATAGTAATAATATGGTAATTATTCGCTCCTGCTTTTTGCAATTCGTCATCACACTGACAGCTGCCATTGCTGCAATGCTTTTGCTGACCGATTCAACGATGCCTTTGATAGCGGCCCGCCATCTATCGGAATTTTATGACACTAGTTTGAAGTGTTGTTTTTTTTGGGATGGAAATGAACGTATGTATAGGGCGTCTTGCTATGCACAAATGAATTTATCAGCAGAACACCAGACACCAGATGAGCCCTGTCGCTCTGCGGCACTTGTTAAACAAAAGAGACTATAGTTGTATAGTGTCAAATTTGTGCGCAACAACTATTGTCACGTCAGTTGCAAGAAAACCGCAAAATACTAAATCGTGTATATCTTCCATACTTATAGGCTGCTTCCTTTGCTTCTGACTGTGGTAGATCATTGGAAATGGAATTAAAGCAGACGCGTGGCAATAGAAGAATCGACCATGAACCACAAGCTTATTTATCCTCCTTCAGAACTGCAGGACAGCAGTTGGTGGGTAAAACTAGCAATAGTATAAACACTGAGATGTAACAGTGAGCTTTTAACAGATCATTGAAATGTTTGTTTTTTGGTTTGAGCTCAGGGGCTAATCTAGCTGCTTAATATGGGCACCCATGGCGAGCGTAGCGAGTGTAAAAAAATTATATATATACTTATCTATCACATTAAATCAGGAGTCTATCAATATTGATCGACTCCTGATTAAATTTGGCATTTGGTCGACACATTTTATTCAGATAATAGATATTAGATCTTATATGAGCATTTTATTATAAAACAGTGCCTACATAACGATAGAAACATGGAGATCTGCATCAGAGCTCTGCTAATTTGGGCGTTTTATGAATTTTGTAATTTGGGCGTTTTGCTAGGGGGTCGTAATTTGGTGCCGGTATTCGGTATGAAAAATGGCTTGGATTAGGCCCTGGAGCTTATACTTTTGTTTTTTTGTATGTTAGGAAGCTGAATATCTGACGAAGTATGGTAAGAGAGAGGAGTATTCATATGGCTTAGCTTCTGGCAGCTTGTCTGTGCAATCATATGGCAACCAGAAGAAGTCACTTGGAGCCAGGTAAAATATCTATTTGACAGACAGTCAGACATAAATTGCTGTGTCACTTTTAAGCAATGTCTTGTTTGTTGAATATCTAGTATTTATGATCCGTGATTTATTTTTTGGGACATATTTTGTAATTTCTCTATAATCAAGTGAATGTAAAATGGATTTAATATCTACTCCTAATGTTTTAATGTCTACTCTTTTACATTTTTTAGGCGTGCTCCTAATGGAAAGTTCATACCGCCAGTACTGGGCCGAAACCAAGAGGATTCAGGGGGTGGGACAATGATGAGAAGGGATGGGGCAGGAGACAATATGCTGGAGGACGAGGAAGTTGATGAACGGCTACGGCACATTGACCCAAAAATGGTCGCTCTTGTTAGATCGGAGGTATCTAGGCTAATTTGTAACGAAATCTTCATTGCACGTACAAATTGATCTATAGCTAATCATTGTTAAAAAATATGGATGTAGATTTAAGAAGTATTGTATTTAAAATAGGAGTATTACTTCATTGCAGTGCTAACTGTGATTTTTAGCTCATCTGACGTAGTCAGGTGCAGCTTGTAGAATCGCATGATTGTCCGTCCAGCCGTCCGTCAACAATTGGGCACAAATCTTAACCGCTCGACGTACGGTGACGATATTTGGGACGTGGGGGGGTAATCCGAAAACGAGTTGGGATGTCGAAGCTGGGAGGCAAAGGTCAAAGGTCAAGAGGTGTAAAAGAAGGGGGAACATTCCCTCTTTAACTTAAGGTATAGGGAGGAAATGCAGAATTGCGGCACAAATCTAAACGGCTCGACCTAGGCTCGTGATAGTCGGTGTATAGCATCATGTACTAGTAGTAGTAGTTATAATAGTACTTGCCATTTAGACATGAGTTAATTACGAACATTGAATGATGGGGTTTACGTGCAGGCGCACTGCAGTGCAGACCAAGACCACTGGCAGCAAGAACAAGCCCGTACGTAGGCCTACAGCACATATATATATGCGGCCATTGACTATAATAACAACGTTGTAACGTAATAATAATAATAACAACTATAATAACAACGTATAATAACAATGTTGTTATTATAGTCAATGGCTGCATGTGTGCTGTACCTGCGGGCTTGTTCTTGCTGCCAGTGACCGAGACTGCAGAGTGCAGCCGTGTAAACGACATACCATGCATCCTGTGGCCGGCCCTGTTTACACACGACACGTAACACAACATGCGTCTAAACAGAGGAATTGCTCCGACCTGTGATTGGAGGATAAAAATAGACCCCGCCCACTCCCGCCGCATACGCGTGCTAATGCATGCTATGACCGGTAGGAACGTGTACTAACTATTATATGGAGTGAACGATTTGAGTTACATTTCTATAAATTCTAGCTGTTAATGTACACTACTCTTATAGACACATGTCTTAGCTTTAATCTCTGTGAATTTTGAGTCTATTGAAGCACGCTTAGTTTAATTAATTAGCAAATATGCACACGCGGTATCGCTCATAGGCTAATACACGCGCGGCTATGACCGGTGGAACGAAACGTCACGAATTCTATTTTTTTCCTCTCCAATCACAGGTCGGAGCAATTCCTCTGTTTAGACGCATGTGTAACACATAGTGTCAGTGTACTGTGTAGCTCTAGTACTATAGCTATGTAAATGTGTAGACTGCTCCAAGAAACGGTCTTGCTAATCACTTTGTATTTATAAACAATCAGTCGCACTGCCTCGTCGGGCTAGTAGGCTGTGTGACGCCACGGCCCACGGCACAGGCACTTGAAGTCATACTTAGTTAGGCTTATAGGGTCTATGTCCCCCAGGGTACTGCCGGAACGTACCCTGGGTACCACTAGCGCCCACAGGTCTTAAGAAAGTAGAAGCACAGAAGGATAAAATCCTCAGTGATAATAAAAAGCAGGCGCGCTGCATTCTAGGGGAGTCAGGGGCATGTTAATTCCCCCTGAAAATTTTTGAATGGTAGACGTCTGGCGATGCAATCTGGAGAGTCTTGCGAGAGATTTAGGAACAAAATGTAGAAACAAAATTTTTTAACCCAAAATTTACTGGAAGCACTGTGCTTTCAGTGCTTCTATCTGCAGGCGCCACTGCTGGGTACGGTCCGGTATACCGGAACGTACCCTGGTAACTATCTGATATGGATATGGTTAGGGTTAGGGAGTAGGCGTAGGCGACTCCATAGACTCGATCGTTAGTGGAGTAGGCGAGGTACGGTCTGCGCCATCTCGTGGCAACTTTCATAACGATCCCAATGAACATTCCTTCGAGAAGGTTCCTGATACCATCCCTGTGTCTTCTACTGTTTTGGCGCATATGTGAACACATTTGGGACTAACAGGGTTTACTAGAATCCCACCACTCCACCACAGAGTCACCGCAGTAGACGTGAGATGAGCGCTGTCGCTCCGCGGCACTTGTATAATATTCCCCTCTCTCTTTCCCTCTCTCTCTCTTTCTCTCTCTCTCTCTCTCTCTCTCTCTTTAATGCTTACAAAATCTTTTTACTTTGAGATTATGGAGCATGGACAACATGTTTCTTGGAAGGATATTGCTGGACTGGAGTTTGCAAAGAAAACTATAAAGGAAATAGTCGTGTGGCCAATGCTGAGACCGTATGTGCACAATTACAATAGTTAGCGTTATCACATATTACACGTTGCTATAAACACCTGTGTTGTATCATGTGTATACTATTATAGGTAGCTTCATTATATGTAAATCATGATTTATTAAAAATTATACTAGATGTATAAATAGGAATGGATAACAAATTTAGTATGGAGGAAGAAAATTACAAACTTGAATTTTCCTTGCAGTGACATATTTACTGGCTTAAGAGGTCCCCCAAAAGGACTGCTGCTCTTTGGTCCTCCAGGCACAGGCAAAACACTTATTGGTAAGCTATATCTGCATTTAAAACAATTATTCTTATGAAAGGTTATAATAGGTGTTGAGGAATATTGATTAGAGAGCATAAATAAGTTTGTTTAAATCATATAGTTATGACTGCATCTATGGACTGCCTGTCTATTATATTGAACTGCAAGGTCTATACCCCCTCTCTCTCTCTCTCGCTCCATCTCTCTCTCTCCCTCCCTCTCTCTCTCTTTAGCTCTCTCTCTCATTATCTCTCTCTCTCTCTCTCTCCCTATCTCTCTCTCTCTCTCTCTCTTTCTATATATATATATATATACATATATATATATATATATATACATATATATAATATATTTTAATATACATAGGTTAATCCGATCCTTTGCTATTAATGGTATATGTACTGCTATTTGTAAGAGCCTTATAACGTGTAGAAAATATTACATCGTTATTGGATATTTGCTGAACACATTAATAATCCTTCCATCATACAGCTTGATTCAAAGTTGTTAGTGCCACCTAACAACAGAAATTGGAAAAATATATTGTTTTTTAAAGCGTTTTGTGCTGTTTGCCTTTCAGTGGTTTTTATGTGTGAGTGTGTACCATGGCTCGGGGTATTACACTAGTCAACTTGTGGTACTTGTAATCTCACATCCTTCATGTTTTACAGGCAAGTGCATCGCAAGCCAGTCCAAGTCGACGTTTTTCAGCATCAGTGCATCCTCACTGACATCTAAGTGGATTGGTGATGGAGAGAAGATGGTGAAAGCACTGTTCGCTGTGGCACGATGTCACCAGCCAGCCGTGATATTCATCGATGAGATCGACTCTCTGCTTTCCCAGCGCAGTGACACTGAGCATGAGGCCTCGCGCCGAATCAAAACGGAGTTTCTTGTGCAGCTAGATGGCGCCACAACAACCGACGACGAGCGCCTGCTCGTCGTTGGTGCGACAAACAGGTAGAAGACTCTCTGCACAGAGGTGTGCGTGTGAAGTGCAGTCTCTAGAGACTGACCCAATGGTTTGTCGACGTCATTTTTGTGGTTTCTCTATGCGTGGCAATCAGCTAGCACTGAATGTGCCATCTTGTCTATGTTCTAGACCACAGGAGATCGATGAGGCGGCTAGGCGAAGGCTGGTGAAGCGACTGTACATTCCACTGCCTGATGTACTGGCAAGACAGCAGATTGTAGAAAAATTACTGTCTGGCCAGGAGCACCAGCTCATCAATGAAGATTTAGAGAGCATAGCTAGTAAAACCGAAGGTGCGTTCAATCAGTAATAGTGTCGTCGATAGGCTAGGCTGGGATGGGGTGGGCTAAGCTGAGGGTAGCTGTGAGAAATGTGCTTGTTATTTACTCCTATTGCACCCATTTACTGCTTCTAAAATCATCTGTAAAATGTTTCTTAAACTAAGTTTAGTAGAACCCCATTATAAAACCAACATCACTTGGCTTCCTTTTTGTCCTCTTCTCTCTTGCTTTTACCTTTTGTTTTCTTCTGCGCATTTCTCATATGGCAACATATATTGATCAATTACAGTTTACTTATTCAGTATTGAAAGCCAGAATGATTTAATAGCATTCTGACACTAATCAATACTTTTTCCCCATTTTTAGCTCACCTTGACATCGTCAAGATGGGCTATTGCCATGGGGCATTGTCCGTCGTATGTCCGTCCGTCCGTCAACATTTGGCTACGGTCAACGATAACTTGAGAACCGGTTGACCCGCATGTTTCAAATTGCATACAGTTGTTACTCCTATGGGAGAGGTCTGAACGGGCACATCAGTTGACCTACTTTCGAGCCACGCCCATTTTTTTGGCAAAAATGGAAATGGCCATAAGTCAGTTCAGGTTCAACGGATTTTGCTCATTTTTGGTATGTGAATGAATAAGGACTGGCCCCAAAACATATCACAGGGGTTTTGATATATTTTTTTAAATTATGCAAATTAGGTAGATTTTGCCAATTTCACTATGCATTTCAGTGTCTGCCTACGGTCAACGATAACTGAAGAACAGTTTGACCCACATGTTTCAAATTGCATACAGTTGTTACTCCAATGGGAGAGATTTCAACGTCCTATTTTGGAGCACGCCAGTCGACCTACTTTCGATCCATGCCCACTTTTTGGGAAAAATGAAAATGGCCATCTAGATTTGTTGGATTTTGTTAAATTTTGGTATGTCCATGTGTAAGGCTATAGCCCCAAAACAGTTGTTAATTGTATGGGAGAGATGACAGGGTCCTATTTTGGAGCATGCCAGTCGACCTACTTTTGAGTCATTCTCAACTGCGTGTTTGCTGCATTTTTTTGCGGGGGGGTTGCGATTTTGTAGTACATACGTTACTAGAAAGTAGTTATTTTATGCTAAGAGCAACGAAGGAATGAATTAGAAGTCTAATTAATACCTTTAGTATAGTATCACTAAATACTGTTAAAACTGTGGTGGCTAAACTGCGCATTTGCCTAGTATATTATAGGCAGTGGCTGCGGATACACACGTATCTTTAGCTCTCAGCCTGAAGATACACACCTGTATCTTTACAGGGGTAGTGTTCCCATATTATGCTATTCTTACAGTAGTACTTATGTTTTCCCATATCCTTAACTCTAACCATAACTGTACCCTCCTCTACCAGCTTCTCCCCCTCCTCTAATTCATCTCCTTCTCCTCCTCCTTCCCCTCCTTATCCTCCTCCTCCTCCTCCTCCTCTCCTCATTTTCTTTTTCCGCATACATAATTATCAACAGTATATAATCGGAGATATGCTATATAATTAATTGGAGTTCTCCCATATATACTCTTGTTTGATATAATCTAGGTCGATGGTTGTTGAATTAAAAATGACGCACTCACTCATTTGTGCCCTTTTTTGAGCACCAGTGTCATTGACACTTTCATTTTAATATGTAAACGTTAAGTTATATCTCACATGCATATTGGCCAGAACAGGGTGATACAGTAAACTCACATAAGTCGTCATCGTCTAACTCGTCAATTCGCATAAGTCCCGATTTTCTCTCATAGTAAATCCTTTGGAATAGCCTCGCCTAAGTCGTCATTTATAAGCCGTCATTATGTGCAAGTCGTCGCCCTCAGACAGGTCCCATGTAATACAAACAACAGTAATTTCCCATCTGTAAGTCATCATCAGAAATGCCGATGGCACATTGTACGGACTAGGGGATGTGCGAGCTGGCTGTCGCAGATATGCGCTTAAGCTGGGCACACACGGACCCAGGCGACAATGCAATGTCACTCGTAATGTCAAAAAGACACGGGCGTTCCTGCCACATTTCAACAAGCTCATCCTCCTGCTTTTTTCCCACACCGAGGGCGCTGCCATCAATTATCACGTGCTTCAAATCATGCATTTGATTAGTTAATCCAAAATCTGTTGCCTGAATCCATCGCCAGTGCAGCGCACACGTGGCGATTGTTCAGCGACTCGGCAACAAATATCAAACATGTTTCTGGCGTCAAAATCGCCATCGCCATGCAGCGCACACGTGGCGATCTCTCGGCGATTCTGTCGCCGGCAACAAGATCGCCAGTACTAGCGATAAAAATCGCCACGTGTGTGCCCGGCTTTAGGTCAAACCGACGATCGCCTGTAGATAGCGCAACTGAGTTTACATGAGTTGTTGCTGTGTGCACTGATTGTTTCATTCGCATTGTTCACTTGGACGCATTGTGTTTTTTCCAGCTCGTGTGGAAACAGTCGCCTCGCGTCGCAAAGTAGTTAATGTAGAGATAAAGCCTGGCGAAATATCAGCTTGACACTCTCCAAGTCGTTGAAATACCGGCTTTGTGAATGGTCAAAATGACGATATACGCGCATAAGTCGTCATTTGGGCGACTTACATATAAGTCGACAAAATGACGACTTACGCGTATGTCGTCATTTTCGTAAGTCGGCACAAATATGCTGGTCTCAAAAGTGTTGACTTTGACAAGTTTTACTGTAATAGCATAACTGACTAACAGAAAATTCAAACATAATTACCCTGCTATAATGCGACCCCAACTTTTTACACAATCAAATTTCTTGGTCTTCAATTATCACATTATTGGGTTTTACGGTATATGTGCGGCCTGTAGGGTCTATATGTCTCCCTGACCTCTGTTTGAACTGGCACGTTTAGCTATTTCTGACTAACCCTAACCCTAACCCGAACCCTAACCCTAACCATATAAGATAGTTACCAGGGTTAGGGTTAGTCAGAAATAGCTAAACGAGCCAGGTAAAACAGAGGTCAGGGAGACATAGACCTTATCTGCATATGTGCGTGTGCTTGCATGTGTGTATGCGTGTGCGAACGTGCTTGCATGCGTGCATTCGTGTGTGCGTGCGTTCGTGTATATGTATGTGTTTGTGTACATATATATAAGTAATGTATCATCTCTAAATTAGGGTATTCTGGAGCAGATGTGGCCAACCTTTGCAGGGAGGCAGCGCTCGGTCCAATCAGGAGCATCGTTGACATTGAAACTATCAAAGCAGATGAGGTATAGAATTGTTTGGTAGGGGTGCAGTGTCACCTCTATATTGGTCATATTTTAGCAGTTAGCACACGTTCACTATGGGCAAAACACTTCACACTATATAAATTATAATACAAATAATCAAATGACTGTGATATAATAATCAAATATAGAAATGAAACCGTGCAAAATGATGTCAAATATTATCAATAAATCGTCAAAAAATGAAAGCAAACAAAGTGAGAAATGATGCTACTTCATGCTGCGAAATTTTCATTAACTGGTCTTTAATTTTCGTTGAATTTTTTTCAAGCCAAAACTCAATTTTTTAGGTTCGGCCTATCATCATGCAAGATTTCTTGGACGCGTTGGAGCATGTTCGCCCAAGTGTTTCTGAAAAAGATCTTGTTTCTTATGTGGAGTGGAATAGGATGTTTGGCAGTGGTGGGAACGTGATATAAGTATTGAATTGTACCAATGTACTTGTAAACTTATGTATTACCCAAAATATCACCAATTTTGGCAGGCTATGGTGTTGTAAAATTTGTGTCAAAAACTAAATTGTAGAAGTTCTATTGTAATAATTGTTGCAACATGTAATAACATTTCAAACATGTAAGTGTGTTTTCGCCTATACTTCTGTCTATAGGCTTATTAATTGTAGTTTTACAGTAACATTCAATATGTACAGTTATCTTATACTTTCCATATAATTATTATCAAATTAAAATAAAATTCAAACTCAACAAAATATTTGCCTGGAAAAGTGGTTTGGAATTTGTACTGGAATTTTCCCTGTACTTCAGCAATGCAAGATTGATCATATCTAGGAGAAGCAACAAGCAGGTGGTGTTAGACGTATATGTGAAGTTGGCAATTACTATAACGATGAGGCGTATAAACAAATTAATTAGTTATGCTAGAATAAAACTGGGCGCAATTACACTTTTCTACGCCCAGCATGGCGGCCATATGATGACAGTATGGTATTATATAGTGTGTGTGTGTGTGTGTGTGTGTGCGTGGGCGCGCGTGCGTGGACGCGTGCGTGTGGGCGTGTATATATACTGTCACATGTATGTGTGCACACACAAGCTGATACAGCAAACTGATTCTATAGGCTTGTAAGGTATCGTCGCGCGTGGGTTGACAATAAACTTTGCCCGGAAAGGACGCAGTCACACATGCCGCGAGTCCCTCCCTATTCACTGGCTCGTTGAGCATCATGTTTGCGGACGGCCTCAATATGAATGAATAAATAATGAATTAATTAATGAATTAATTTGCTTGCGTATTGAATACTGTAGAATTATATATGTGTGTGCGTGTGTGCGTGCGTGCGTGCGTGCGGTGCGTGCGTGCGTTAGATTATATTAGTAAAGGAATCTGTATTGCCGCGTAAGTGTTACAACGTTACCGTCAAACTCGTTATGCATGACGCGATATCGACCCATACTAATTAGTAGCTTAGCTGCGCAATATTGTGTGTGTGTTGATCTGGATCGCGTGCGGTTGCTGTCAGAGTCGAACGGTGAGTATGTATGTAGAGTGTCAGCTCTATAACGTACCTATGTAGCATAGAGCGCAATTATATGTTATAACGGATTGCTCTGATGCCCGGACACGCCTTCATGGGTGCGAGATCGTATGAGAACGGCGAAGGAAATTCTATGGCCAGGTCAACGTCGGACCGCAGACGTTTGCTTAGAATATGACGCGTGTTTCATTGGCCGCACTTTTCGCCGCAATCCATTTTCGTGATGTAGACGAATAGGCTTCTGCGGCGAACTCATCGAGATGCGTCGCGCATGCTGAGACGCCGAGTGAATTTTTTATCAGATCTTTACCATTGCCACGTTCGCTCGCTCGCGCTCCCGCGCTTCGCTCGTATATAAATCGGAGCCGTGTGATAAAAGTGATATTATTCTATTATGCACTCGCTCCCGTGGCTCGGTTATCCAACAGATTGCAAAGTGCAGCCATTTCGCCCACTACTTAAGCTTAGACGCTGAGTAGTAAAAATTGTTTCCAGTGGATGGTTTGGATATACTGCCGCTGGGATGTTCTAAATAGATCACTCTGTATTAGGCACTGATGAGTCCGGCAGCTTTCGCTCCACACGAAACAGTTCTGTATGCAATAAACAGAGTCAAAATTCTACGTGTCCGGTATAACTTTATCTATATATATATAATCAGGGAGTAGGTAATAGGGAGGGGGAATGTGTGATCTCAGCATCGAAGACTCGAATGGAAGAATGATCAGTCGTACGAATGTGCATGTTATTCCTTCGTAGTATCACGCTCGCGCTCAATTCTCTACCGATAGATACAGCGTTGAACATACGTGCTCAACGTGACACGATGTCTCCTCGCGAGCTTTTCTGTGGGCCATTCGAATATATAACAAACGCCATTGCGGGCGCCGTGTAATACGAAATAATATTGCATGTGCGCAGCTCTGAGCGCTAGCGGCCGGTCGCTGTACGTTTGCTGCTCTCGGATAGGCTGGAAGTGGCGTTTGTCGAGGCGCTCATGTCATCGGAGACTTGGAGATGCTGGAACGTCCAGTAGACACTAGTCTGGAGAAGTCTTGAATCATCATTGGTTTGGGCGTGAGTCGGTTTGCGGCTCGATGGATAGGAGCGAGTGCAGATAATGTGTAACATATATTATAAGGTGGCTGTGTTAGTGTGTGTTTTACATGCACACGGTGCTGTCAAGCCTGCGGCTTTCAGTCGACGTATAAAACGGCGAGGAATAGATGTGTTCATCAGATCTGCGCCATCGATAACGCGCTACTAGTCGCTACGCCACAGTGAGTGTTTAGATCGTCTCGCTCCAATTCTCCCAGACTGTAAGCGACATAGCTCGCTCGCGTGCGCAGTTCGTTAGGGCTCAGTGATCGCGCTCTAGCGGGTTATGTGCGTCGTGCTTATTGTTAGAGCTGCATCTGGTGATAGATCTCAGTATTGTCAGTTGTAGAATTCGTATCGATATTTACATGATATCGCATACGGTCTCGCTGTCCATCGCTCGGACCGCGTCGTCCGTGCCTGTCGCGAGACGACGTGTTAAAAGCGGTCCGTTCGTAAGGAAATTCGTTATTGTGTGCCCAGGTCAAACGAAATACTCGTTACAAATCGGTGCAGCGCCATTTCGCCCGCTTCGTAATGGTTCATAGCTGCGGTCATTGTAGTAGTGGGGGATCCGTGGGGTCGCGCGGCTCATCCGCTAGAAATGCATGTGTATGGGGGATAGTGCGCAGAAGTCTTGTGGTTGGTATATCGATTCAAGGTCTTTAACAGGTCAAGAGGTGT
>NW_014577061.1:1739627-1775819 GCF_000485595.1 Priapulus caudatus | reverse complement strand
TATATATATATATATATATATAGTGTGTGTGTGTGTGTGTGTGTGTGTGTGTGTGTGTGTGTGTGTGTGTGTGTGTGTGTGTGTGTGTGTGTGTGCACATGCATGCACGGACACACGCACACACGCACGCACGCACGCGCACATGCATGCATGCACGTACATTCGCACACACGCACGCACGCACGCACGCACGTACATTCGTCGTACATAGTTATACTCACTCCTAGATGCGGTCGTTTTCGTTGGACGTGGTTGAGTTGTCGTCGCCAGTAACGCAGCACGTAGATGACGACGATGATGACGATAGCACCGCTGATTCCCGTTATCACTGGCACGAGTACCGACATCATGTAACCATGGACGTCCGTCTCCTGCGGTAGTGCGCATGCGCGGGGGCGGCGGGGTGTTTAAACATGGGTATCACAGAGCAAATATATTGTAGTTTACGCTCGAAAAAGTAGATAAGTACGAATATCAATAGTACGTAGCAAAACTACAATATAGATAAAATTATACTTTGTTTCCTTTAGTGAGTTTAGTGTGTATTGTCATAAGTATAATTAGAGAAAGTTGGCAGGCAGTAATAAAATCTGAGCAAACTGACTGAATCGATAATCTAATAGCATTGTTAATCTAATCGTCTTACCGTCCATCCTAAGACGAACTGAGATGCATATCCTGTAGGAAGCAGAGAAACAACATGATATCATTAAATGTAAGTAATTAATGGTACGGCCTTTAACATTGACGTCTGTAAGAATAGTACGATGGCTTGCCCTCGGGTGGCTGGCCAACAGTGCATGGCTATGTATGGGCCGGCATGTCTGCGCGCGCGCGCGCGCGTGTGTGTACGTGTGCGTGAGGGCATGTCTGTGTGTGCGAGTGTGTGTGCGTACGTGTGCGTTAGGGCATGTCTGTGTGTGTGTGTGTGTGTGTGTGTGTGTGTGTGTGTGTGTGTGTGNGAGGATCAAACTCAAATATTCACAGAAAGATAGCTAAGACATGTGTCTATAGGTATCTAGAATTTTAGAAAATGCAACTCAAATCGTTCGCGAGATAGAGTTAGTACACTATCCTACGGGCCATAGCCGCGCGTATATTATCCTATGACGATACCGTGCGTATATTTTTGGTAATTAATTAAACTATTCGTGCTTCAATAAACTCAAAATTTACAGAGACCATAGAGAGATGTGTTTATAGCTAGGTACCTAGAATTTTAGAAATGTAGCTCAATTCGTTCGCGAGATATGAGAGTTAATACACTATCATGAAGCTATAAGGGACCTGACTATATGTAGCTCATTGGCTTCAACCATAGATATATACAAACACAGATATGTATTGTACATTGTATACATCTATGCTTCAACTTACGACCATAGCTTGGCCATAGCATAGATATATACAAACACACGCGTTTGTATATATTTATGCTATAATGAGTGGAGCGAATTTATCATAGATCCAGAATAGTCTATTTTAGCAGCCCCATATATACTAGTATGAGTATGATGCTGTTTGTTTCCACGAAGGCACCTAAACCATGGCATGATTACTTTTCATTCCTCATTTTAGTTTTTCCTAGTACTATACTATAGTCTACACCTATATTAGTCATTAAAGAGCTAACACGATATCTCCTTATTAGGTGTTACTATAATACAGCTACATTTGCTTTGCACAGGCCCCAAAACATTACACGTGGATGAATTCAGAAGTGAGAGAATCTGAACACAAACAACCGCGCTGAATATATGCAACTGATACACAATTTCAAAAAAATTGAACAGGTATTTATTTAAAACGTTATGCAACACCTATTAACTATCATAAAGCAGTACAACATTTTCTAACAATTACAACTAAAATATGTACATTATTCTATTTATCCCCATTATTATATCATAATTTTGCCGCAATATGTCCAGTTCAATTACAAGATGGAAAGTTTATTATTAAAAGCATCAATACGAATTAAAATAGATTATGGTAGACAAGCAATCCACACCTCTGTTGACAATAGATTAATTTCTCACACCCAACTGATAAAATATTCAAGAAAATTTAAATTAAATATATGAACAAGCCCCACAATCTTTTCTTACCAGCGCTGAGATATCATTGGATAGTTCAAATACAAGCACATGTTGAAACTCGTTATGTTCAAACTGCAATAGTTACCAATACCTTGCCCAAATTCGTAGGTGAACTGACCTGGTCAATATCTACATCGCGATCAAACGCCCCACAGAAGGCTACAACAACCAGCATAGCATCGGTCCCCGCCTAGGCAAACATAGGGAATGGGCCACAGGGTAAACATTTATAGGTATTTTAATAGGTTCACGAATCTCACAACAGCATTAGATCGTGCATGACCTGGTTGATAATGCACGAATAAGCAGCGCGCACTGATACGCAGTGACATCTAACCTTAATTCTCACAGCACAGACCCCAAATAGGCATAACCATTCACTTTACTGATACGTTTAAATACGTAAACACCAGCAAAATTCAATGTAACCAATCCAACCGAGACCACGATGAAGCAGACGCTACCTATTCTCAGTATGCATTTGTTATGCAGCTAGATTTTCCTGCAAAAATGCACACACTAAATGTCTATGATTTGCTCTGTTGTTACCATAAAATTGGAAACATTGGCTATACAACATAAATAACTCTTGACACTACAATGTTAGCCCAAACTATGAAATATTGTAGTTTTTTTTCATGCTTTACATTCCGAAAGCAACTAGTTTCAGAGTTTGAGATGAACGGTTAACATTAGGCACTGTTGCAACAAGACGTTCTGTTGGCGTCTGTCCGTCGTAAGTGTTTGGGCATTCAGAAAAAAAGCTTTAACATTTAATTAAGACTACAGCAGACAAGAATGCAAGATTCTCATCATATATCGCAAATAACTGTATCGAGCCTACTTCTGTACCTCTCCATTATTATGCCCAATAAATTGGTAGAAATCACAGCCATAAATAGACACAGTACCATAACGAGAAAGGTGTACTTTCTTTCAAAATCGCCAGCCCAGTGTTGACAGAATTTTCGCATAATTAATAAACGACTGGTAATTTGTACATTGACATATCAGCATCCCATTTATACATGCAGCAAAATACATAATTGAATATCCTCTTTCTGCATTGCAACCAGAAATAACTTAAGCAACACAGACTCCAACAATTATCGTAATGGAAAGAACATACTGGCACGTTGTCCAACATACTCTCTAAAAATGGTAAAAACTACACAATAAAATTCATTCTTTAAATAACCTATACAACTGTTTATTTGCTATAGCAACGTATGCTGAATGGTTCATATCAAGTGCATATACAAGTAGCCATGTATTTACATTATGATTCAGTCGTTAATGTAACAACATAATTATGCTACCTATAGTTATACTTATAATGATTGTTGAAAACCCTGGAGACACTACCACTGGTCAATCTGTTTCAGCAACCCAGTGGCAAAATAGCGACGATACAAACCACGTGAAATACTAGAGCAACATGGAGTCAGCATTAAGTTATCACAATCTACGTAGTTGGAGAACATAGGTAGGCACTTTTTAACACAAAGAATCGTGAAAACTAATTACAAACACATGAATTTGGCAACCAAGCAAATCAAGTCTCTCCATTCTGCATGCTCTCCAAACTAAAACGTGGAGAAGTTAAAGCAATCGACGCATTACATAGGGGGCAAGCAAACAAAACTGCCATCGCGGACACCTTTTTCTCACTCGTCCACCGAGTGAAATAAACGAATGAAGCCTAGCAAGAAACTGATCACACACAGACAAGTCTTGTTCTCCTAGTAGCCTGTATGTGAACGGCACTGAACAGCAGCAATTCCAGGCATTAGTCCGTCTGCGTGGATGCTGGCTGAGTGCTACAGACCACTGCATAGCAAACCAATTTGCATGCTTGGCGCAGGAAAACCATCGTGGTTATTGCTACAGTGCTCAAATTCCACGCCGGTTGACATGTATGGCGGGGCTTCCTGGTCTTGCTAACGACCTCAAACGATCATCACGTGAAGCAGAGACACCTCCATCGCATTAGCTCTTTCACTACACTTTGTTCACTTCACATTTCTCGGAGTGCTGCACCAGTGCAGCAAGCCGTCTCTGTGACTCGTAAGATGTCGCCATTACCACGATGGCGCATATGCACAAATATTGCCACGGTCCTCGATCCACTCATTTATACATACCAGGAAGCAATGGTGCAGGGTCATAGAGAATATCAAGTTGATCCAAATTTGCTCTACCCACTAAACTTGCAGCAGCTGCTGTGCACGGCGTCGTGAGCGAAAGCAGAACAGCCTCAGCATTCGGCACACAGGCAGGTGAATTCTGGAATAGCCGGCCCGCATCCAGTTGCAGCAAGGATTGATCATGACATGCTCATCGCGAAGCATCTGCAGGGCTTTCCGTACGGGGAGTCAGTCAACAACCAGTGTCCTCCTCGTTCTCGTTGTCGTCTATGAACTCGACGTGTGTGAACGGGAAGTGGCCCACCTTTCCGTTGAGTTCGCCCTTCCACTGCCCACTCAGGTTCATCTCCAACACCTTTATCACCTCCCCCACCTAACAAACAGGGGCACATCAAATCAATATGTACTACAAATCGCATGCAAGAATGCAGAATAAAGTTCACCGCGGACACCGACCCAGAGATGTAGAGTGATGCACAACATAAAACCTGGAGAGCACAATTTCAGTTTCCCTCTAGAGTGATTGGTATAGCCCTTATAAGTGTAATCATGCACTTCAGTGACCTACACATGTAACAATACACTGTACCCACTTACAATCACAGAAAAGTGCTGCATCAATTTACAAGTGTACCTTTACACTGCGACTGTTCGTGTGCAACCACGGACACAGTTTTCAAACATTTCGTCAGGCAGCTAACGATGACAAAAAGGAGGTGGCCTAGATTAGATATTAAATTTATTAATTAAATATTAAATATCCTTAAAAATAAGAACTTTTATTAAAATTCGAGTGTTCGTTAAGTGAGGAGCAAACAGTGTATGAACATGTATGCCATCTGCAACTAATATCTATGTCAGTAAGTAGGTACCTCTAGTTTCAGCTGAGTATTGTCGTATGCACATGGATTTCTTGCTTGCTTGACTCTTGCTAATGCCGGCAACTTTCTCTGCAAGAAAATTCACCATGCTTATTGTTTGCTGTCTTAATTTTTTATGTAAAATGTTATACAAAATAATGCTTAAAATCAAATCTCTCAGTTAAAACTAGCCATAGGTAATACTAGGGGTGGGACGATACATGCAACTCATAATACGATTCGTATCACGACACACCTTTCATGATATAATATGTATCTGAATATAACTGGAACTCTACCAATTACGTGAATGCTTACAAATCAGTATCGTGGAGCACATACAGGGGTAGAAATAAGTAGAAAAAAAGATCTAGTTTGAAATTTAGATGGTCCTCCTAAATTTCAAATTGTTCTCTAAATGTAATGCGGCGTGCAAGCGTAAGAAAGAGATTTTACATGGTGATAAAATGGTTTAATTATTCCCCTACATTAACAATGAATGTTTCAAACGGTACAGTAATTGTTTATTCACTTTAATAGTATATTGGAACGTGGAAACTTCAAAGAATTACCGTAAAATGGGACCAAAATATTCAATGGTCCGTCGGACCATTGACTTTGAAAATCTGATGGTCCTCCTGATTATTTGATGGGACCGGACCATCGGACCATCGCTTATTTCGACCCCTGACATAGTAAACAACTCCTATTAGACTACAAACTGTGCTGTGCTAATTCGGTTTTCTGATATCGTCGGGGGTTGTATCGTGATACGTCGACATACCGATGAATCGTCCCAGCACTAGGTAACACTCCTTGATAAAATCAATTAAGCAATGGCCTTAGAGCAACAAGAAACTTCGAGTTACAAAGCTAGGGAGCCATTGATGACAGAAAACATATGCAAAAAAGGAACAGTTTAAATTTAAAAGAAAAGTGACATAGCAAGCACAGCTGCACCAAAGCAACAACATGCATCCCACACAGCTTCACTTAACTGGTTGCTTTATCGCTAGCATATTTCCCTTGAGTTTTGTAATGAAAAAACATGGCTCTCATGAAGATGGATGACTAAAAATGGCAACTAATTGCTAGCGATGAAACGATTAAGCGTAATACAATGTCCACGATACAATACACGATACATCTTCACACGAGTATCGATATGCCATAATATGCCAAAAATTATCTGCAGTAAACTCAAGTTACTACCATCTATTTGATATCTTTGCTAAGATGAAAGGAAGACTAGCTGTCCCACACTTCAGCATTGCCAACAAACTATCCTGATAGCAACTGTGCCCAAGCATAAATAACTAACCCTCCCTCTCATGCATATTTATCTAGCTGTTTGCCATTTTCATCTTAGCTAACTAGCTATCGCTCTCACCTGCATAGGCCAATAGCTACCTCATCATCATTTTAGCTGAATAGGCATCACTATTATCAGCATCTCTGAATAGTTGTCCCTATCACCTGCATTACTAACTAGCTGCATCATGAGTCTGCACAATCCATGTATTCTGAATCACTGCCTACTACTACAATGCACATGAATAACGTGAACAAAGCAATATCTGACAGAGAAAGCCTCACAACCAAGTTCACTGTCCCAATCCCAATCAGTCACGATGGAGCGCTGACAGCCAACCTCCGCACATGCATAGCCACACAGCATAGTAGTGCAGGATGCATCAAGCCGTGGACCTGCAGCGATACCTGCTTTAAATCTAGCCCCCTGGTGTGCTCTCTGTACGAAGGTACCTCGACTGAAGGCAGACGTGACTCTGGGGATCCGATCGAATTTCGTGTCGGCGTCAGACTCTGCTGTTGCTGCTGCTGCTGCTGGTAAGACAGCCTCTGTGCCAACTGCTCCTGAGTTTCATCAAACTGAAACACATGATGTACAACTATATGACACGACTGGGAAGAAGTCAAAGATACCTGCTCATAGTCATTTTAAAACTACTAATAGTATTGAATTCAGTCATAGGCAAGTACTCTTATAACATTGGCATCACAGAGAGAATATAAAAATTAACAACAGTACTTCCATTACAGACATTACCTAATAGTGTTGAATTCAGGCATAGGCAAGTACTCTTATAACCCTTACATCACAGACAGCATATAAAAATTAATAACAGTACTTCCATTATAATTACTTATCCCCCCTATCTCACTTTCTCTCCCCTGAACCCCCCCTCCCCTCCTATTTGTTTGGCACTGGTTAAAACAGATGGTTATCTACTACTGCTGACAAACCTTTTGTACATAATTAACTGGAATAGAGCCAGTCTGGCCATGCATGTTTCGTGCCGTCCACCACTGCTGCTCGTCCTTACTCACAATCTCTAGCACCTCTCCCTTTCTGAAGGGAAGATCATCAGGATCCTGTGAGAGAGAAAAGGAAGCTAAACTGCAACGCAGCCATAGCTAATAGCAATGTGACTTGCCTACGAGCAGCCACACATCGCACTGCAGGGGTAGAAATTAACTTTTGACCACGGGAGTCCAACCTCTCTACCCTCAAAAAGAGCAGTAAAAAGAAAGAGTCCGCAGCAAAATGAGGGAGCCCGCAGTCTGAGGTTCAAAATTAAAGATATTAACAATAACGCATGTGCTTATTTTTACGATTCATGCGGTTGCACGTCTGCAAAATTTTCTTTGGACATTAGCTGAAAAAATACGGTAATTCCGCGAGGCCGTGCTCCAAAACGAACTAGTTAGTATGGCCGAATTTTCAGGGAGTTACACGGACTCCTGCATATGTCAAATCAGGGAGTCTGACAGTAAATCAGGGAGTATTTGACTCCGGACTCCCGTTAATTTCGCACCCTGGCACTGTGCACAGAGCTGGGCTTTCACCTCGAGAGGCACACATAGTGCACATGATAGATACAGAGAGAGATAATTGATCAAAGCAAAACTATTGGAAGTTTTCATTTGCATAGCCCTAATCTCGATTTATTATGCATATACCAGTCTCAGAAATAAGCCTGAAAACCCAGCTAGTCCTGATTTAAAAAATTTCAATTTCTACTATATAACCTATGCTAATGTACATACAAATTAGGGAGTTCCACTCAAAATTTACTAGTAGTCCTGGACAAGCTGCTATTTTCAACACTGCATATATACTACATAGAAAACTATGTCTTGTTGTGAAAAAGCTGAGTATGCTCAGTCATTTCATCATGTTTCACGTACAGAACTCTTTGCTTCTGTTCTAACTGTCCCATATCCGCAATACAAAAAGCAATATGTTAGTAATCTGGAGTTGATTGAGAGCATGTGGAATACAGAAAATACATAGCTCTAATTTAGGAATTTCAACATTTTTAAATTATAAATAATTAAGTTTTATAATTTATAAATGTTCCTATGTTATTCTGCCAGGTTTACAGAAAAAAGCCAAAATCTTCTCTTTAACAATTTTATTTATTTTCATATTTCAATTGAAGATCTATATTATTGTCTTGCCCTAATGTTATGCTCCAATTAAAAATATTGAATGCCTGTGTCTTCTTGAGATATTGCAATTCACTATCACTGTAGCTTTACTTTAATGATATGTAACTGAGGATTAAAAATCTAATATTTACAAACAAAATATAAAAATATAGCTCCACATTATGATAACTTTTTAAAGATAAAGTATCAATTAAAGAAAAACTGTCTGGCTACTCTTTTTACATACATGCTAAGTTTAATTCACAAGGTAACAGCC
Organism: Priapulus caudatus; assembly: GCF_000485595.1. Lineage (NCBI taxonomy): Eukaryota > Metazoa > Priapulida > Priapulimorpha > Priapulimorphida > Priapulidae > Priapulus > Priapulus caudatus. Next base: position 1,766,983 of record NW_014577061.1, on the reverse strand, counting down.
TGAAGCAGATTACTAACAAGCACATTAGTCAACAAAAAACACATCACTACATGTACAGCATAAAGTGAGCACAGCAGAAAGGAGGAACTACTACATAAACTGCTCCTTGCTACTTGTAGCTGACACTGCCTTATGTAAACACCTCAGCTGGGTTGCAGCTGTTTTTCATTTCTAGCCACAAGGCCAAGTGCAGGGTTCAGTTTCAAGCCCTTTCTTCTGTTGTTGGCTTTCTCAGCTCCCCCTACTCTCATCATCATTCAGCACACCATTAGCCTTTGAGCTAGGAGTGTCACTTCTTATTGACATGCAAACAAGTTGACACTGTGCTAAACACAGTGTGCTCACTTATCTGTATGAGCACAGATGTAGAAGGAAGTTGCGAAACCAGTGAAACATTAAATGCACCACTGAGCATGCACTAACAAGCACTTACAAACGCAGATGGGGTCGTTGTCATATCAGGTACTACAGATATGTACCCGAGGTAGTTTTAGGTTGTTACCTCCGCCAGGGGCTTGGCGGAGGTTATGTTTTCACCGGCGTGTGTTTGAGTGTTGGTTTGTGGGTTTGTGAACATGCACGTTTCAGTTCACTTCCGCTAGGTGCGCTGGCTGTAGACTTACAGACACGCAACCACAGGCTAAGGGGCAACCACAGTCCTCCCCCACCTGCACGCTCGCACTCAGCGAATATCTATCTATCAATCTATCTATCTATCTATCTATCTCCCTAAGGCACACGCAGGCACAAGCAAGCAGCGAACGGAAGCAGCAAGGCATGGTTTCTAAGTATAATTATTAAGAACTTTAGTACAGTTAAATTGTTCACAAATAGGTACAATTAATGCGAAGCGTAAACTCCACTTCAACATATAGTCCGATTTGCCTAAATTTGAAGAGCAAAATAATGCATTACAAGGTATTTACAAGGCATTTTATATAGAAATGAATGTACGTGACAGAAAATAGTATAGTAGTAACAAGATTTTGGTATTACCGTCTTCGTATCAAGCAAATATTTTATTATTTATTATTATACCTTGTTCCTTTTTATGCGTTTTTAGGGTTGCGCTCTAATAACTGTTGAGTCAGATGATGAATTTACACAAATAACATAATTTCTCAACTAATATATTCGGTTAGGGATATATGCGATAACCCACAACTCATTTTGGTGTCTCGCCGCGCATGTCTATACACTTAAACACACGTCTGGGGAAAATACATACATAACATCAGGATAACATCATGCAACTGTATGTGCATAAAGGTCCGTGTGACCTCGGTATGCTCAGTAGTCGCCATTGCTGACGTCCACGTTATCAGCTTCAGCTAGACACGCGTGGTAGCTCTTGGATAGCTTTATTCAGGAGCCTTGCACTTCCCACGACCTATATGTCAACTACATGGCCATGTATCCATACCGGCCCTATCCACCTTCGTTACAATTCTTTGCTCATGAATAATCAATACTCTATGCAAATAACATTGCTCTTTTGTACACACGCGTGTGCATATATATATATAAATCATTAATTAAATAAATAAATAGAAGTACGTTGCTCTTTCTCTTTGACTTTCTCACTGTATTTCTTTCTCTTTTCCTCCTCCTCTCTCTCTCTCTTTCTCGCTCTACAACACACACACGCACGCACGCACGTAGGCAGACACACACACACACACCGCACGCACGCACGCACGCACGCACGCACGCACGCACGCACGCACGCACAGGATAGGTCAGAAATGGGGTAACTTAGAATTGATGACATTTTGGTGGTGATCCAGATCCAATTAATTAAATTTTTCACAGCGAGAGAATTGAGCTGCCTTGGCGGAGGTCTATGCTCTCCAAGTGCTCTAGTTTAGTATTATGTTTATATTTTTATATAAGGTATGTTTAGGGTTAGGGTACACTTCTGTAGTACAAGTCTGGTACACTTTGTATATACATATATGCACCTCGGGTACATATCTGTAGTACCTGATACGACAACGACCCCTTCAGCCTTACAAACACACACCCACACAAATGCTTGCATTCACAAACACATGCCTGCGCAGCAACATACCAATGACATGGTAAACAGAGTACTTTGTTTACATTAGTGACTGGAAAGAATGAAAGACCCACCCTTTCATACTGACTTATTTTGTAACCTAAAACTTATGAAAAATGCAAAAAATATAACTTACTCTTCCATCAAAATCATATCTGGCTATTACTTTTTCAGACTTTTTCGTTGCCTAAAAAGAGAAGACATAAGACACTTCAATGAAGTCTTTCAAACAAGGATCTTCTTTACAAGATATTTAATAACTACTGCTCAAGAGGAAAAGTATATCCCACTTATCACCAAGACCAGTTCTCCTAGAGTGAGCAACTCAATATAATCACGCTCATTCCGGCATACACTGCATGACTGTACAGCGATATTTTTAAACCAACATTGACAAAGAACGTGCTATTCATACTGAACAGCATATTACACAGAGTTCAACAACAGAGCAGATTAACATGCACACACCGGTTGTATCAATGGCGTTGTGTCCAAATAGTGCAGCTTGTAAAATCGCAATAGGCTCGGGAAGTCTGGAAACACCTGGTCCCCGATGCGAAACTTCACCTGCTCTTCCACTTGGATTTTGTTCACGATGTAATGGCTCACTTTGTTATCCTCTCTGCGTAGCAATGCATAAAACCGCTAAAGAGTTAGTGCATCTTCTATTACAGCACTGCTGCATTCACTACTAGTAGCCACAAGGTTACCAAATAATAATGAGCAGAAACCTAATGGAAAAACACCTGATGTCTAGGACCAGGCAAAAACAGCTTCAGCTACTCAGCTTTTGTTATTTTAGCATCTGCATTTTCATAGCTTGCTTTAAGCACTTAAGAACTATTTTTTAAATAATTTATGTAACACTAGGTTGAGAAAAAACAACAAGACCATATGTTGCATATGTGCACTATCAACTTACTTGACACTGAGAACATAGTCTCCAGGAATCGTTGAGCTATCTCGCACAAGGAACACTCCTGCCTCCCTCTCCCCAAGCAGGATCCTATTGGTCTCATCGCGACCCATTGCTCCAAAATACCAACTAGAAAAGTAACAAAGGTGAATAATGCATTTACCCATGAAAACTCCCAAAAATTCGAAACTTGAACCCAAGTACTCAAGGGAAATAATCGGGTGGGATAGTAGATTGGGATTGAACGAAATTTTCTCACACATCTTTGTTTTCTATATATACACAACAAGTTGATTTTTTAAAACTTCAGTTACCACGGTCTATGTGAGTAATTAACCAAGTGGAATGTAAATAACACTGTTTATAGTGTTTGCGAGTGATGAACATCTATTCATAATTTCAACATTTCTTTACATAACCAGGGTTCTCCCTACGTTGCGCAAACGGGGCGCGCGCGCCCCGTTTGGGAAAACTCCCCCCTGTTTCAATCGTTGCGCCCCGTTTAAAATACCTCCGCCCCGATTAAATTCCACCAAAATAAAAGTTTGCCAGCGAGGGAATCGATCGTCAAGAATTCCCATTCAACCAGGACCACCGACGCGTGTATTTTTACCGTGCCACGCATGCACTGCAGACAATACACAAGTACAAACAGTCAACCTGTCCCACACCCAACACTAACTGTACACCGACTCGGCTATCTTATATATACAAGAACCCCAAATACCATCTATGGTGTGGTGACGATTTTACGCATTAATTAGTGGTACGGTAAAAAAACGCCCCCCGGACCCCCCCCCCTTCCCCTCCCCCCTGTTTGAATTTCATCCTGGGGAGAACCCTGATAACCATTAAACTCAACATAGTTACATTTACTGACATATTGATCAAACATAACAAATTGCAAACTTGTCGACTCACCTATTTTTATCATTTGGATCAAAGCTTCCAGCCATGTTTAATACTGGAAACTTGCTGGTCCAGCATATACAGTATGCTAAAAGAAGCTAGCACAAAAATAATAGCAGATAGTGATGACCAAGATGATATCTCAGATCCAGTGATTCCCAGAATCAGCTCAGCATGTACGAACTTTTCAATAAAGCTTTCTCATCCTATGTCCAAGGCATACTGGCTGCTATTAGAGTTTTAATGATCATTGGTTTTACACATACTGATATGTGTCACAGAGTTGAATTTTCCAGGCAAAGGTGAAAGGATGCTCTTCCTGCAAGAACATTGGAAAATATGACATGATATTAAATTCATGAATACTATACTGAACACCAACTAATTAGCCACATTTTCATTAAATTCAAAGTGACTGCAGGCCTATTTGCACATAACGCAAATTACTTATATTTTCTGCTGTTTCCAGCTTTCTGATATCCATTAGGAAGTTTACAAAAGTATACTATACACTCACAGAATAACTTCTAAACATTAATCCTAATTTGCTAATCTTATCATTGCTACCATTAATTATATAAACTAAATTTAAAAGATAACAAGTCAAACTTGAACAGATAAAAATCACCATGATGCATTTTGGGTTTTCTGTAGGCAGACAGGGCTGGAATGGTGCTGGGAACACATACAAATGCACAGGGTGCATACGACAACAGATGAATGAGCTATGGCAGTGTGCATGATCATGGTCAACTCTAGCTCCAAGAAACGGTCTTGCTAGGGTTAGAAGACCGTTTCACACATTGGCTGCAGCTAAACACGTAGTTGTCTTATTTGCCAAATATCGCCAAAAAACACTTCACATGTGGTATACCAAATAAATCAGTATACATGATCCTTCTTGTAACCATCAGTGCACTACGATGCGCTTGGTACTTACGGGGTTACACTTACAGCAACTTTTTGGGACGAATGAAACCAAATTTATGAATTCGCCACCATGTTGTATCATTCCGACTGTGACTAAAATCCGCAATAGATCGAACAAGGGAAATCAAACGATCTGCGTTCCTCATGTAAACCACCCATACATCCGAGAACATGTCATCTAAGGTTTTTACAAATGGCCCAGACATTTGTGAACATCGTTTCACTTGCTTTGGTGTGTAATTGCCGTGAGAGCCATCGTGCAGCTATTGTACTAGGCCTAAAATAAAATAGTGCTTGTTTCCCCTTTACCGACCGACTCGCCAAAACGCTGCTACTCGACACAGTTTATTGGCCGATTAAAACAAAACAATATACATACACACATCTTGTCAAAACAAAATAAAAAAGATTTTCCACCTACCTACCTACTCGGGGTGCAAATCCACTTTAGGCACCTTAGGTATCACGAAGTGATGCACAGACTTTCCGTATATCAAGGAATGATGCCCCTAACCCTAAGTCATAAAGTATAACCTTAGGTATCACGAAGTGTGTTAGGGTTAGGTTTAGGGTTAGGGTTTTTGCATCATTCCTTGATATACAGAAAGTCTGGGCATCAGTTGATGATACACAGAAATCTGTGCATCACTTCGTGATACCTAAGGTGCCTAAAGTGGATTTGCGCCCCTACTCGATACCCTGAGAGGAGAGTAGGTAAAGGGGAAAGAAACAATTTTTTAAGGGTGGCCGTATTTTTGTAGTATTTTCTAGCGAGTCTTTTCCGTTTCGGGTTTTCGTGTCTCTCTTCCGTTGAGCATGCGCAGTGTAAACATGGCGGGTACACAATCGTGGAAAGCTGCTTGGAAAGTTGATATGCTGTGAGAATTTATAGCAGATTATACCTTGAATTAAGAAATAGGGTACATTCTAGTTTAGAAGCAGGACAACTGTGAGTTATCGTTCATATTTCAAACAAGCCAAGTCAAAGGTGGTAACTAATAGAATAGTTTTACTTGAGATATACAGTTATTCATCTAGATCTGCAGAGGTGATAGGTTTTTTGTATGGAAGGGTGTCAGGCTGTATAGACAATCGGTCGCACAGCCTGCCTGGCGCCGGCGCTAGGTCTACTCACAACTCGGCTTGAAGACGGCACATAAAAACCAGCAGGATTAATATATATTCTTTACTCAATAATTTTTCTCCTCTTCAATACCATGCCCCTTTTACATAATATTAAGATTGTTGGAGGTCAGAAAGCCGCAAATGCTTAGGAAATGTATCATGTTGCTGGGACCAATGGCAATGCAGCCTGGGACATTCACTATTTACAAACACCTATGTGAAATAATTCTGTGCTTTCAAAATAGCCATTATTAAATTGCAGTAACTACAGCAATAGAGTACGTGCTGATTATGTAATTATACGACTTCGTTTTCGTGGCTGCATGAGTTCATACTGATTACAAAAAGGTAGGAACTACGAAAATTACAGCAGACTCAACAGTTACAGTACCGGTAGCCTAATCGTCCAGCTTATCGCAAATGTCAATACATTACAGAATGAAGCTATATTAGTAACAAATATCAATAAATAAAATAAAATGCTATCCTTGTTGAACTAGGAGACACGAATGTCTACGATACGCAACATAATAAATACAATATCACCAACGCGATACAGACCTATAATTTATAAACACAAAAACGCAATCGGAACTTCATAAACGTCTAATAAACATGGCGGCTTTTACAGAAACAAGTGCACACTATATATTACAGATATTGTATCTCTTATTTCTTAGTCGATTAGCCTGATCAATTTCATAATATTTTTTCAGAATAGTTTGATGTTTAATATAACATAATATAATTTTACGCATTTTTGATTAATAGTAATAAGTATCATCATCGTTGCAGATTTATTTAATCATAAATGAATGCTATAGTCATCGTTTTCACGCGACGTATAAACGTAGCATTTCCTATCTGCGGAAGTTCATATATTGTACGTCATTAACCACATATCTTACCGGGAATTATTCACACGCTAACTGGTATATATACTTGAGATTTATCACAGGAAAATTTGCAGAGCAACTAACTGGAAGTGCACAACACAGGATACGATACAGGATGCCAGTATAACGACCAGGCGATGTAAAATACTACCCGCCCATTCACACAGACACACTCATGCGCACACACACCCATTACTTTAAATGGATAGATACTTAATTTTAATACATTATTTATTCATATATATATATATATATATATATATATATATGTCGTTAAGGAGAATTATTGAAGAATCCCTATTTGTCACGTTGCTTTTCCCGCTCAAAGCTCTAACACAGGAGTGAAACACTGCGTTGATAACCGAATATATAATCACATTACGTTATACACCCTACAAAGTACACGGTATAATTGACTATATATATATATAAATATATATATATATAATATCTATTTAATTTTCTTTGCTTTTGATTGTTTTTATTTACTTCTGTGGAGAATTACCGGATTTATGTGCTATAGTCCTTGCGTTGCGTAGTACTCGAATGGGTCTTTTATCTAGGCAGAAGTTGCGAGCGCTTTTACCCAGGATTAATTACTCATTGAATGTCAGGTTTCCATGGAAGCCTTCGACCGTCCCTTGAGCGTCAATCTCAGAAGGGGCAGCGATTCCACTGTCTCACGCAGCTTAGGAAATAACTCTTGATAGTATAGGTAAGCATATAGTATCACCCCTTTGACGAGTTGTCTTTTCTTTTGTATAGACTTCAGTGTCGGAATGACTCTATCATGGCCATGACACTGTCTCTGATCGTGCGTGTTGATGATGAAACAGACAGCTCGTTACGGGCCATTTGTATACAGTGTTTGGTGTTAAATGTAATCGTAAACACGTATAATTTTTATGTATATTTGGTGTCACTATATTAGAAGGTGTATTACTATACCACATAATAATAATAACCAAATAACCTTGCATGTGTACTGCTCTCAATTCATTTTCAGTTGTACGACTTTTATGTGTAAACCTTTCTTACTATTTATCCCCGTTAAAGAATTTGTTATTACGGAATGAATTTCCATGAATTAAAACTATAATTGTGCATCCTAGCCAGATTTGAGAGATGTACATGTATCCTAAATTCACCACCAATGAGGCATCTATTACATACGTTTATAGCTACCGAAATCTTAGAAATATATGTCCAATTAAAATCTAATAGTACCAAAAAAAACAAACAGATGTTTTTTCGGATTTATTTTATATTATTATAATGCACACGTAAAGTGTTTTATTATTATTATGTTGTTTTCTTATTTAATGCGAAAAGGTCCATACATAGTATCATCCATCATGTAGAGCAAGTAGCACCTTTTTTGAGTCATGGACCCCTTTGAGAATCTGGTGAAAGCTACGGACCCCTCCCCAGGAAAATGCACATAAACACAAAATTTTGCATGCACCTGGTTCACGGACCCCCTGAAGCCCATCCACCGACCCCAAACGGTCCATAAACCACAGGTTAAGAACCCCTGATATAGAGCAAAATAAATGTTGAAATTCACGTCTCGGTATACAGCCGTTACTGGAGAGTGCTGCCCCCTATATAGCGCATGCCACAGAAATGTGTAAAGAGAATACTAAATACATTATGTCTATGGCTCAGCAAATACTTTCCGTCCGTATAGAAATTAAGGTCCAACGTGCTGAGGAAGCAGTCCACCCACCGCCCATGCCATGCAGAATATATATATAAATAAATAAATAAATATATATATATATATATATATATAATTGATTCTTTTAAGGGTGTTCGCCTCTCTTTCTGTGGTGGAAATGATAACACCAGTACAGCTAGGTTGCGATGATATGACTGCGAGGATAAAGGGTTTGCTTTTTCTATACTTATTCTTTCTCCGCCATGGTTAACTCGGAAGAGGAAACCATAACTATTCCTGTCGCGGTTAGACATCTGCTTTTTTCAGTGTCAAGTCATTTTTGTCAAGTGACAGATTATTTCTATACGCCGATAAAGTGACTAGTCGCGGTGGAATATGGCTTGATATACAATTTACGTTTCGAGTTAATCGGCGTGCTCTTGCTGTGGAACCAGCGATATCTAGGCACGGTAATGTGAGCATGCGAGACAGAGTACAGAATGCTGCATGGTCCGCCAATCAAACGGATTGATTACGAACCGTTTAGGACCGATACGGAAAGCACCCACGCGCGCGCACGCACATACTTGTATTAGATTATATAGGGACTGATATAGTAACAAGAGCTATAATATACTTATATATATTAATATACTAATGTATTATTAGCTCTTGATTGTATTATATTAGGACAAATTAATGATCATTAACACACGTTATCTCCATAACATACGTCATTTTACAGACAATGTGTGTGTGTAGGCGGGGGGAGGGGTCGGGGAATTCTTCCATGTTTATCTTGTTGTTTGGCAATTGCGTTTGGTTGAGTTCTGAATTGCACATGTTATTCTGGATTGCACCGGAATGTACTAGACTTTATTTTCTAATTATTTATAGTTTCTAAATTAGGATCTTACAAGACTGAGATTTTCCGGCAATGCTTTTCCATCATGCTTTTAGTCACGAAGTACGTTTACGTTTTTGCATAAATTTAGCAGTATTCTTTGTCAAAAGCAACAGGTATTATTCATATTACTGGGCGACCTGGCTATGTGCAAGCTCGGGCGAGTTTTCATATATGTACAACCCCGATTATGGTAAAAACGGTTGTTGTACGATTAATAATAATAATAATAATAATAATAATAAATAAATATATATATATTAATAAATATATATATATAATATGATTGTTACAATATTTGTATTTATTATTGTTTCACTTTATGTTCAGTAATTTTTGGCTTTATCTCTATAGAGATATGTACCATGCACTCCACCTGCCTCTATTGAAGTACCTATACACACAAACTGCATATTAAAATTCAAATTAAGCACGAATAGAAACGGTTAGCTAGGTCGTATATGGAGACTCGTCCGTTCGCCACCTACTCAGAACATAAATCATTATACCCATGTGTATGTTTACTATTACTAAATTCCAGACCAGAACATGCGTGATTGGTCACGTAGTTAGTTGCCACTATATTTCGCTTCAAATATTATTGTCATCATTTCGTTCTTCTTGCGAAATATCACATATTTTAATTAAAAGCTATACGAACTGACGCGGATGCCTCACTGGTATTTTACGTTATTGTTATACGTATTATGTTTTGATCGCATTAGAGAGCTGAGGTCAAACCCTCAGAGTAGGCCCTACCTACACCTGCTGAGAAATCGTACTCATATTCTGTTGTCTACGTCGTACAAACGCAAGCCCGGCAGAATGGTATCATATACAAAATTATGCACCCAACACGTCAACGGTCATATTGAAAATTTACCCCATCACACCTTCATAGCGAAATAATATTATACTGGTATACGACTTTCTAGTGAAAAAAAATGTAATTATTATCGTAAATTACACATCACATAGGTTAAAAATAGGTATCTAGCGGTTAAAAGCGAAATTCCCCGGAATTTCCCAAAAATTCTCATTGCTATAGCCAGTGTGTATAATATCAATGATTGCAGCTGAGATGAAGACATTGAACTCCATAATCCAATCAGAGACATTTCATCACAAACAGATTACACCGAAGACGACAGATATCGATTGAATGCTATTTTATTCCACATCACAACACGGCTGTACAGTGGCAACGTACTGTAGAGCATGGAGCAATGCTGGATGTACAGAACAAGCCAGGAACTACTGTACTAGTACACAACGACCCTTTGCAAGACTTGCACTATAACAAACAGCTGATGAGGAACAGGCACAAACAATTTACCTAAAGACAGCTAAACTATACTGTATAACGACAAATTTCGTATATCGAATTTTCCCTACCTCTTTGGTAATTTTAGATTTTAATACTGCAGTCTTGCATGACTAGATGATCACGTGGCACGATGTTGGGAAACATAGGCCGCGATGACGATGTCCATGAAGTCTCCAGGCAAGATTACTCATCAGGATGCATTATTATTAAAGACAAAATGATTTCCAGTCATGTGAACTAACGCGTTCTCAATATAAACAGCGCGGCGTCACTCCCTCTGTGTGGCGTATAGAATAGGTTCGTTTTATGCATAGAAATAATATAGATCTATATATATATCTATATTTCTATATATAGATAGATCTATCTATATTATCAGGAGTTAATAATGACTGTCCTAATTTGTCATTATTAACTCCTGATATTATTTCTATGGTTTTATGCGTCTTATTTGAGCCATGTGGCTCTACCCGAAGACATGTACAATGTGACATCCCTACTTAAAGGCAGGCATGAGATGACATCGCGACTGCAAACCAACGACCTTTCCAGCTGGATGTATTCGGTGGTTAACGTTTCGTCAGTTCGCTGATTAAAAAGTTAAAAAAAAAGTGATTACCTCTACGCGTCGTTGTAAAATTTTGAAATCTTGCGTACTATGTGATCTCGCTTTCCAAAACGTTCTGAAAGATTAGAGTAAATATATCCAACCAGGTCGTTTTCCTACTTCCATTAATAAAATATTACTTTTAAGGAACACAGAGGTCAAATGGTATCACCCAAAAATCAAATTTACTACAGAGAAACTGACAGCAATTCCTGCTATATTTATCTCTCTCTCCTTCACTGATTCATCACAGTAACACAGTCACAATTCTTAACTCCTGATTTGGTAAAATAAATAGGCTAAACAAATTAGCAAGCAAAATGAAAATAAATTAATCATGGATCCTGATACATCAGCAATCAATTAATCGGACAGTATCACTGCCGACGTCCTCATCATTTTGATTTGAATCACTTTGATTGCGGCTCATATAGCTGGTTGGTTGGCATGACACATGTAGCAAACTATAAACATATCTACGACGCTACTCTCTATCTTCAGTATACACGATGCTAGGATTATATGCAAGCTACGGCTACTAATACGTTATGTACGTAGTGTTTAGATACGACAACTATACGTTCCCGCGCTTTACGTGAGCTTTATCTCCATCCCTGCCACGCAACTGTTTACAATACTGTTTATGACGATAATAACATGACAAGCTATGATACACGCTGCGAAGATCGCCAGTGGGAGACCGAGCCGACACAAGCCGACTGCGCGAACCATGTCTCTCTCTCTCTCTCTCTCTCTCTCTCTCTCTCTCTCTCTCTCTCTCTCTCTCTATCTTTCCCTCTCTCCTCCCGCACGGACGCATAGAGTACGCACGCTTCCCTTCCGTGTACTCCGAGAGAAATTGTGTGAGAGAGACAGAGAGAGAGAGAAAGAGAGGGGGGAAGGGAAAGGCAGAGAGTTAAAGAGAGATAGAGAGTATCTGGGGTGACACGCATACACATCGATAAAGAAAGAGAGAGAGAGATAGACAGGGGGAGAGAGAAGAGAGAAGAGAGAAGAGAGAAGAGAGAAGAGAGGAGAGAGAGAGAGAGAGAGAGAGAGAGAGAGAGAGAGAGAGCGGCTCGTATCTGCACTTCGTGAGATAAGGTCTCCTTACGCTCTAGAAGAGGCACGTCTCCCATCTGACGGCTTTTGCAATCACAATATAAACATATAGTATTTCATAAAACATTTAAACCCGTATTGATAGAATATGCAAAGGAAATATAGACAATGTAGACATACAGTGTGTTTCTTACTGAGGTAATATTCGGTATAGTTTTAGTAAGGGCTGCAGTGTGAATGTAACACGTCTGTCGGCTCGCAAACGGCTCTCCCGCAGAAACCAGAGGAAATCGCTGTAGGTTGTACGTCAACGCCTACAGGTGCACGTGAAAAAAGTGAAGTTTGCCCACTGATGCTACGTATTGCATTTAACGGAACTATACCTGTGATACCGAGAACAAATGCGACGAAAATTCCCAATTCTGTTAGAAAGATTACCGCAACACGCCGTAACAACGTTATGGGCACCAGCACCGACGTAAGGTGGTCTCGTGGGCGCCTACGGTAGAGGTATGTCCACCACTAGGTGATCTTTCAACAATTCGGAGGTTGTTACAGTGTCTCCCAGGGCAGGTGAGGAAACATCACAATATAACTAGATTATATGCACATTGTTTATGTGCCAGTCCAAACGGTAGGATGAGTGGCCCGCAAAAGTGAAACCACAGAGACAGTAATTTTTCTGAACCTGGGATCTGCAGTAAAGCGGACAGCAAGAGGGAGACCTGCTACTTATTCGCTGCAGCCAATATAATACAAGTGCAAGTTGCACTGTGTAACACATATACACATACAGGAGTACATACATACGTATATATATATATATATATATATAAAAATCTATGATATATATACATGCATACCTACATATTTTTTTTATGTGTGTGTTTGTGTGTATTTATACATGCACGTACCCAAGTGCTGACATGTCTGTACTGTGTATCTCCTTATACCACTGGCTGCAATCACAGACACCACGTCTTGAGCAAATTAACTTCAAACTGTGATTTGACAGCGTATCACCACTATTTTGATCATCAACAACACCAGTACAGACTCATCACATGCGCCACCTCGTGGCCGAGAAGCTCCCCTCCTGGAAAAAATATAAACTTCTGAAAATAAACTGCTCCGTCGGCCACGAGGGCGGTGCCACTGAGTCTATTATTACAAAATAGCCAGCAGAAACTCTGAACCCTGATGACTGACCTAAGGCATAGTATTATGACACTGAGTATAATATGTAGCACAAACACAATGTCATGGACACATCTCCCTCGCCCCTGCATTACCTTCCATAACGACAGATACAACAGTAGTAAAATAATATTCAACTCCTCACTGATAACTAGTAATCAAATATAATGAAAAACCTATGATAAAGTCATAACATTTCGTTCCTTTGCTGGTCCATAAAACTCACTGTGAAACAATGATATGAATGAGTGCAATAGCAGTCCCGACTACACGACACTCATTCCACACATTAACGTATACAGCGACCAGCCTCAAAAAGGTCGCGATCTCCTGACCATACAAAACACAACAAAAACAAAGTTTTGGAATTCTGGAAGATGTCAAATTGAAAAGAGGGTTGATCCTTAGTGTACACACTCAGCCAACCGTCATGAGATCACGCGCGACACCGCATTGCAACGAGCGAGGTTGCCCGGCGTCGCCGAGGCACACGCTAGCTCTGCAGGCGCCCCCTGGACGAAGCGCCAACCACGGACGTCTCCCAACAGAAAAAATACACAGCGCTGACCAGCTCTAAGTTCGTCTCGCAATGCAGCTGCAGGCCTTAGGCAAGCGGTGGCGAGACCACACACACACGACAGACGCCCCCACTTGAGCACGTAGTATCCAGAGAAAACCTTCCCAAACACCCCTGAGTTCAGATAAAGTTTGAAATAACAAAGTTTGAGCAATATCTCTTCTGGACACCACGAGTCAATATCACTGCATCCCTGACTATATTTATACAGTTTCGACATAAATATAAATTATTTACAAAGAAAAAAAAAGAAAACCTCCGAACCTTACAAACATCGAACAGTGAACATATAAATGTCATCAGGAACACAGGCCACAGGAAGACTACTTGCATGCAACGCTGGCCAAACGGGTTTGGATTATGGGACCCTCTATTCACAGCAAACCACCAGCTAGGCATCTGTTTCACAGAATACGTCCTGCCATTGCGTTATACCATAACATATTTATCTCCTATCACTATAAATAGTGGCAGAAGTTCTTTGGCGAGTTTAGATTTAGCCAGTATTGCATGTTACTCTTTCCTGAATTCAACGTTCACAATACGCATATATAAGGATCCACAGCGTATTACGGAAAACGACGAGTATCTACTGATACAGGAATAACTCTACTGAGAACGCATCCCAGCATAAGCCTCAATAGTTACCATTAATAAATAACCGACCATAAGTACAGTCAACATTCAAGAATACACGTATAGATAGATTGTGCGCGCCTCGTATTTCTCCAGACTAACGCCAAGCATTTGCCACCTCAGAAGAATCATCGTGGCACCACCTTCAGGGTTGCCTCTTGTTACGGCAAGAACATGCTGACATCTTCACGTCCTAGAAAGCCATCTTCCCAGAGTGTTATATCTTTGGTACATGCATGATAGTAACATTTTCACTTACTACCCATAATACTTATGGAATTTAGCTAGCTACAAAAGGCCATGGGGAAGGACACACTAAATACTACATTCATTTTTCCGTCTAAGGCATGTAGTTATACTGGTTACTATCTCTTAATTCGTCTATGGAAAGAACTGTCCGTGTACCATCTCCAACCGAGACCGCATTACGGATTATGAATTTTCCTCAGAAGTTTTTAAACCTGAATACCTTGCACGAGACCTATGCATGATAGCACACCGAATGTGTCTGCCAGCGAGCAAGCCAGCCACGTCCTGTCGATCGGACAGTTATTGCAACAGTAGAGGTCCGGTAGTTGATGGATTGGCATGAGTCAAAGGTAGGATGCGGCATCGAGTACGGGGACACGCACTACGCGGTACGTGGACGTGACCGGGGCACGCCGCGCGGCACGCGGGGGCGGTGCTCTACATGTGCGCCACCCTGGCGATGTGCAAGAAGAATGAGATCTTGTCTTCGGCCTGGTGGCCGCACATGTTGCACTTGAACGGGTCGCGGTAGCCGTGGTAGCCCATGTGCATCGTGTACATCACGCAGTTCTTGAAGGAGATTTCACAATAGTTGCACTCGTATGCCTCGCACGCGTCGGCGAGCCGGGCGCCGCCCATCTGCCGCAGCACGAGCGCGCCAATCGACGCCTTGCCCAGCTCCGGCCGCCTTGCCGCGCCGCCGCCGAACAGCTGGTGGCTGTGGTAGAGCGCCTGCTGCTCGGCAAAGCCGCGATGGCACTGCTCCTCGTACTCCGGACTCGCGCTGATGCTCGCGCGGCCGAGCGGCGGTGGCGGCGGAGGCTTTGCGACGCAGTCAGCGTCGGCGACCCTGTGCACATGCTCGCTCGGCTCTCGATCGACCTTGTCGTCGGCCGCTGCCGCCGCTGCGTCGCAATCGAGTGCATAGGTGACGCCGGCCGCGGGGGCGCCGCACGAGTCCGAGCTGTAGCCGTCGTTCGACTCGGCGCCGCCGCCGCTGCCGCCGCCGCCAGGTGAGAACTGCTTCTGCAGCTTCATGCAGATGCGGTCAAGCTTGTAGGCCTTGCCCTTGCGGCGGCTTCGCGACGGCGACGCGGCAGAGGAGGGCGCCGCCACTGGCTCCGGAAGACTCGATTCTGGCGGCGGCGGCGGCGGGGCGTCCCGGCCGCCGGCGTCCGGCTCCTGCTTGATCTTGACGGCGCCGATCTGGTCGAGTGCGTCCTTCATCGCACTGACGTCGTGGTTGCGGCTCAGGTCGAGCACCTTCGCCTTGTCGACGCCCTCAACGTTCTTGTAGAGCGCCGCGGCGACAGCGGCCGCCGAACAAAGCTTCGGCGGCGTCTTGCTCCTCGGCTGACTGCGCTCGGCCTCCTGCGCCCAGCGGCGCACCTCGCCCGGCGACAGCTGGCCCTCGCGCAGCACGGCCGGCGACACCTGGCGGCCGTCGGCCATCAGCGTCTCCGTCGAGATGCCGTAGAGCTTGCAGAGGTCCTGGTTGTCGGCGGCGGCGTGCAGCATCATGTGCCGGCTCAGCTGGTCGGCGTACTTCGAGCGGAAGTCGCACAGGTTGCAGCTGAGGCACGGCTCGCCGCCGGCGCCGCGCGACGCGTCCACCGCGCCGGCCCGCAGCGCCGCCGCCGACGGCTTGTGCTGCTGCTGCATCAGCAGGCTGCCCATCATTGACGGCGGCAGGCCGTTGAAGCCCGGCGGAATCGGGAAGCCAAACGGTGGGTGCCGCATGCCGCCGTTCATCATCGCCGGCGGCAACTCGGGCAGGCCGAACATCTTCTTCTTGGGTCCGCGCGCGCCACGCCGGCCGAGCAGCAGCTCGGGATGCTGCAGCACGAACATGTCGCCGCCGCTGAGCACGGTCGCCGGCTTGTGGCCGTACTTACGAAGGTGCAGCTTCAGGCTGTGGCAGTACTTGGTCGCGTACGTGCAGTCCTGGCAGCGGTACTGGTAGAAGTTCGAGTGCGACTTCATGTGGCTGTTCAGCATCGACTTGTTCACGCACGAGTAGTTGCACTTGCTGCACTTGAACGGCTTCGAGCCGAAGTGGTTGCGCAGGTGGTACTCGAGGTGGTGCTTGTACTCGGTGACGAAGTTGCACTTGGGGCACGACAGCATCTTGTCGACTTTGATGTGGAGCCGCGAGTGATCCCAGAACTCGTTCTTGTTCGTCGCCGTAAACTCGCACTGCTTGCAGCGGTACACCTTCTGCTTCGGCGGCATCTGGCTCACGCGCGCCACGCGCAGCGCCTGCGCGCCGCCGCTGCCGCCATCGCCCGCCGCCGACGCGTCGCCGTGCAGCTCGCGAATGTGCTTCTTGAGGCGCGCCTCCGTGCGCGCCGTGTACTCGCACAGCGAGCACTTGTGGTCGAAGTGCGTGTTCATGTGCGAGTTGAAGTGGAAGCGCGATGTGCCCGAGTAGCTGCAGAGCGTGCAGCGGTAGACGGCGTCGGGCCGCTCCTCGACCATGCTCGGCATGAACTCCTCGTGCGCGTCAAACTCGGCCGCCGCCTGCTCCAGGTTGCGCTTCGTCAGCTCCGCCTGCGCGCGCATGCTCGCCGCCTTCGCCTGCTCGAAGGCCAGAGCAAACTGCTTCTCCGGGTCCAGACTCTCCTCCACGGCGGCACCCTCCTCCTTCGTCGTCGTCGCCGCCGCCGCCTCCTTCTCCTCCTCCTCCGTCTCCTCCTCCACGCCGTCGGGCTTCTCCGGCTTCGGGTCGGCGATGTCCTCGTTGTCCTCCTTCCCGCCATCATCTTCCTTCATGCTGCCCTCGATCTCCGTGTCCGACTGGTTGTCGGCGGCCTCCCCCGCGACGGGGCTGTGCGCCGAGATGTCGTCAGGAAGAGCGTCGCCCGTATCCATCGCTTCCTCCTCGTCGTCGCCGGGGTCCTCCTTCACCGCAGCCTTCTCGTCGGAGACTGCGCCCTTCTCCTTCGCGTCGCCGGGCTCCTCCTCCGCGTCGGGACGCTGCTTGTGTGGTGTCGTCTCGGAAAGGGTGCCGGCGGGGGAGGGCGGCTGCGGGGTGTGGTACGGGGGCACGGGGGAGGGCTGTGGCGGCAGCGACATGCTCGGCGACACGCTGCTCGTGCTGCTGCTGCTGCTGCTGTTGCCCCCACTGCTGCAGTTGAGGCTCGCCTGCAAGTCGGAGCCGCTGGCAAAGCAGGCCAGCAACGCTGGATTGCGCGCGGTTTGCGGCGGTGGCGGCGGCGTCCGCTGCTGCGGCGACAGCAGCGGCGGCAACCCCTTCGTCACATCCAGCTGGTACGCTATCGGCGGGCCGTAGCGGCCGGGCTTCCCCGCGCCTCCTGCCGCCCGCCCGCCACCGCCGTGCTCACCAGGGGGCATCGCGTACAGACCGCCGTACTCGGTCAGGTAGCCGTGCGGCGGCCCACCGACGACGTGACCATTGCCGACGTAATCGGTCGCCTTCGGTCCGTGGCCGTAGCCGGGCAGCTGGTCGGCGAGACCCGGAGGGACGCCTCGGTACCCGCCGCCGCTGCCGGTGGAGTCCTTGGCACCGGCGTAGCCGTACGCGGAGCTGAAGGGCGGCGAGGCAAGCTGCTTGTCGCCGTTGCTGTCGGCGCGCTTGCCGCCGCCGCGCTCCGGCGAGAAGTCCGGCTGCTCGATGCGGCTCATGATGTAGTTGCGGAAGGAGTTGAAGTCGGAGTGCTCGGCGGTGCGCGGCAGGTAGTGGCGGTTGTAGTCCATCACCGCGTAGCTCATGTTGCTGACCGGCGGCTCCATGCGGCCAGGCGGCTGGCCCTCGACCGCCTTGTTCATGTACGCGCCGCTGCTGCCGTTGTAGGGGGCGCCGCTGTTGTACCCGGCGACGCCGTACAAGCTGCTCATGCTCATACCGTTCGTGTAGGACGGGTCGAGCGGTCGTTCTAGGCCATTGCGAACTTCACTGTTGTCCATCGTGTTCTGTCGTTGCTATGCAGTTACCTTCATCAAATTGTGCACCTGTAAGCGAAGGAAAATGGAAATTAGAAATGCCTATATATAACTGAGCTAGAAACTCTTACGATACACGTGCCAAACACGAGCTTTGTACAGCCGCATGCTTCGTATACCTCGTCTGTGTAGTAACACCAGCGAGAAACATGGCACCGTTAAAAAGCTTTGGGCTTTAGCCGTCTCATTTCCTGCCTGTCATGGCCGGTGAAGGGCCGTGTGGTGACTGACTCACTGAAGCAGACGTACACATTCATGTGGCAGGCGCGCGTAAATAGTGAAGGAGTGGTCTCAGCTATTACAGCGAGCTAGACAAACATCGCAGTGGGATGACCACTGCGGCTTATTTGCCCGGTGGCAGCTTTTTCCGGTGACATGCACTTACATCTCTATAGATAGCGAGGCAAGAGATAGCTGGACAGACTGACCACTAGCACTGATGACAGACGTACACGTGTACGTGCGTGGTCAGTGCTGGAAGCACGGTCTTTCCTGTATGCGGCACTGCACTGCATCGCAAAATAGCAACTGCTTTAAACAAGTGCGTACTCTCGACGAGTTTATTTGCACAAAATCAAACTAACCAACATCTGCAGGTAAATATTTATGGGTGCCACATTTCTTGAGGAATGTCGGGGAGGTTGGTAAAATGCCTAATTGTAAACAAAATACGTTTAGCTACTGATTTATTTTTGCAACCATACAATCCATGAAAAATGGCTTCAGTCACACCCATCGAATCCTCTGCCAGAGGCAGCGCACGCCACTAGCAGTATTCACCACTGAAAACCCGGACAGTAGTCAGCCCAGCTTACACATAATGAAAAACAGCGTGCTTATCTGAGAGAGAAAACAGAAAACTGCACAAATTCGATCGTCGTCGTTATAAAAAAAAACCTCATGCCTAGTTACACTTGATCACACCACGTCAGTCCACGTCATATATTATATATATATACGCATTTCAGTTCTAATACGGCATGCGCAAGTGTGACTGCTGGAAGGCCAAGACAATCTAATACGAGCAGATGGGGAGAAGCGCTTGGCCGTCAGTCAGCTTCGAGCGTATGCAGTCAGATGTATGTAGATTTATTCTGTAAATCAATAAGCTTTGATAAGGCTAATCGATCGCACCAGCCTCCCCGTAAGCACCCCGTAGCTGCTACTTTCGCCAGCAAGGCATATGTCCTTGACAGACAACTGTTGGGTCAGCGACACCGGCTGCGGGCGCACACGACAACAGAGAGGCTGGCCGCGCGCGCGCATCGTTGACAATTCAGGACGGTGTCATTAAAAAAACCGATTGCTCCCAAGGCATAAAGGTAATGG
Organism: Priapulus caudatus; assembly: GCF_000485595.1. Lineage (NCBI taxonomy): Eukaryota > Metazoa > Priapulida > Priapulimorpha > Priapulimorphida > Priapulidae > Priapulus > Priapulus caudatus. The sequence continues at coordinate 1,746,637 of NW_014577061.1, read as the reverse complement.
CCTCGCAGATAGCGGCGGACGACCTGGCACTGAGATACTCGCAACAACGCTTGCTTGTGTCAACATGCGAGAGAGATAAGGCGCGCTTGCAAAAATGCGCACAAATATTTGTTGAGGCCAAGGGCCAGGGCACAAACACATGACCAGGTCTCATGCACAGCCCTGCCTCGCTGTTTCTCCCACGCATGCTAATATTACCTATGAAGCAAGAACATTTACGGCTTTACTTGCTTCACATCACAATCATCATGCCTTTTCACTGAAAATGCATTGGGGAACGTCTCTCTGCTCAGAAGATGACCAGTTTTCCAGGACTTCCTCGAGAAGAAATGTAACAAAATACGCCATCGCATTTTCAACGAATTTATAGCATCCACACGAATCGTTCGATGGCCCATCGCCGGAATCGGGAAAAATAGACGCTGTTTGCGTTTGTATGTTATAGTACAAGCGCACGCGTGGCCAATAAAGCTACCATTGACCGAGCAAAGTTCACCATCGCCGTAGTTTTCACAAGGCCGTATGGTCAGCCGTTGCTGGTCCTCTAAGCAATCATCGTTATTTATTGCCACTACACGCTGTGCGTTTTCTCCATCCACGGCTGCTTTCCAAGTTGCGGCGAAGAACTCCGCTAGACGACTACAGCGACGGTTACGTGCGCGCGTACGGCGCGCGTCTCTCCAAACAGGCGCCTTGTTTATGCCATCAATCACAGCCATCATAATGTAATCACTGCACATGTTACTGGCCGAAGCCTGACCATGGGTCAGTGCTTTACTCGGCACGCGTAACCAGCGATGGCCGCCGTTACCAAGGCAATATGTCGCGGCCGCTGTAATTCGGCTCCGTGTCGTCGTGCTGCTCTCATTGATTGCCTACCATTAAATTTAATGTCATTTACACGGAAAAAGCGGCGGCAGGCAATAACTAGCTGCACACTATTTAGGTCAGCGTGGATTGATCCGGCCAGTATTAAATTTTATAGAGGGTACACACACACACACGTCTCCGGTGGCCATTTCTGTTCGCTCAAAACTGGCGCAGAGGCGACAGGCGCAATCGATGGATGGCGATCACTACGTCGCACCAATGCTGTACACTAGCGCTACCTCACGCCCGAGCCGCTGAATCACGCACATGTACTCTAGCACACCTGGTGCTCAGCACTACATGTACACGCGCGTGCGTCAGCCGTAAACCACGACTAGATCGCATGCTGACGTCTTACGCTGACGCTGACGCTGACGCTGACGCTGACGCTGTCCATCGCATCACGTCTCTAACGCCGCCTTCACGGGGACGGTACATTACATCACGCGTGCGGACGCCTTACCACGCGTCGCACCATAATTATTATGCGTGCAACATTCCATTTTCTAGTCATATATTGCTCACCATTCAACAAAATACTCCAGATATTTTTATCCGTAATATGAGTACAGGGTCTCGTGTATCATATGATATATATATATATATATATGAAAGGGAGAGAGAGCGGGAGATATCATAGTTGATATGCACCGTGTCAGTAACATCTCATTGGTCGTGCACGAATGGCTTCTTCAGGAATAGTACATGACGGAAATTTATTACTCTAATAATTATGCTGGCGGGGACAGTCAGCAAGGACTAATATCTCTTAGAGATAGAGGGGAAGGGAAACAGAGAGATTAGAGGGATAGAAAAAAGAGAAAACGTGTGAGTGACGAGAGAGCGAGGGGGAGACAGAGAGAGCTAGCGAGAGAGAGGAGAAAAATACGAAGAAAGAAGAGGACATCACTGAGAAGCGGAGGATACGAGAGAGACCAGAAAGAAGGAGAGAGAGCGACGGAACGAGGAGGGCGCGGTCGAGAGCAGAGAGAGAGAGAGACAGAGTGGATTCGAGCGAGGGAGGAAGACGAGATGAGAGGTGACGTGAGAGATAGAGCGAGAGACGAGAGAGAGGATGAGACGTGGAGGGAGAGAGAGAGAGAGAGCGAGAGAGAGAGAGAGAGACAGAGAGACAGAGAGAGAGAGAGCGAGCACCGGACATTGCATTGGCCGCCGTCGTCACGAGCAGCGTAGGGTAAGCGACATCCGCGCGCAATTCGTTTAGCAGACACCCGAGCTTACAGAGAGCATATAATATAGCTTATATGATACAAGACGCTTCCCTAACACGATATTCATACCTATCACATAGTGCACCAGTGGAATGCGAGGTCTACGACGCTGAGTAGACGACTAAGTGCATTCGATCGTCTTTATTAAAAGTATAACGACCCGAATATGATTATTTTATAGTAGGAGGACACCAATTTTGTGGACGCGGGTGGAATTGGGCAAGCCCGCGGGGGCGCCACGCTGCATAAAGTGGACGTCATAATCTCATTCTTCGCGAAAATAGAGCACTTACCATGTCCCATCTGCACCATGCTGGGCCACTCGCTGCACAAATGTCACAAACGATTCTAAAATAGATTGGCAAAGGGATGAATCCTTTGGGAGGTGTTCCCAGCGGAAATCTAAAGTGTTCAGATGGCTTACCCTGGGTAGCCATAAGTTAGTTTTCTTTCCTTCTACCCCTGTTACGCTATATCTTGATGTGCGTGCGTGCGTGCGTGAGTGAGTGAGAATGTACATGCGTGTGTAAACACTAAACACACACACACGCACGCACGCACACACACACGCACACACACACACACACACACACACACACACGCACACACAAACCTCTCTATCTATCTCCCCTACATGTAATTTTCCACTTCTTCTTCCCCTGTTAATTTTCAATATAATTTATCCGTGCTGTAAAGCAACAGACGCGTAGCACGACCGACGTAGTAGAAGGTCATGCGATAGCGCCACTTGCTGCCTGTGACAGTTCATCATTGTGAAGCAATCATTCCCAGACGGCCCCGCACCGACGATGAAGCCACAAGTCGTTCTTTCTCACTCTCCTTTAGACCTACGAGAGCGCACCAATTACAGCCTAACCGACGTCAATTACTCAAGACGCCTGTAACGGACAATTGAGTTCGCCGCCATTTTAATTGCTGCGCTCTGTCAGTAAATTAACTTCGCTACAGCTGCTTCAAAGTTTACAGGTTCACAAGTATCTAGAACCGAGTGCTAGCGACGATCAACGTTTTTACTAGGGTTAATGCTGTTTCCTAAGCCTCTCTCGGCGCAGAAAGTTAATTGCTCGAATGCTGTTAGTTTTACGTCGAGGGCAAACAGCCTTTGGCTAATGTAACAACACAGGCATTTTCTCGCTTTTTTTGCATTTTAAAACATCGCTGTCAATAACAGTCTTCGGTATGCATGGACAAGTCAAATAATATAATTCTTTTATGATTCAAAGACAACTACACTTCAGCGTAAAGCATTATCTCCAGTTATATATATTATGACTTCACTCATATAAAGAATCCACCATCACCGCGTTTGAAATATATTATTTATTAACTTCGAAGTAATATTAATCAAGAAAAATATTCATGGTAATTAATAACGTTTAATGGAAAATAATGATGAATGATCAGTGTTATTGTTTAATAAACCAACTAATTGCCAATGACGTGTTTATACCCAATGAAACCATTTTGAAATAATTATCACCATTACTATATAATAACCAGGGCGCGAAATTAGCACCGGCCCACCGGCATATGCTTGCAAATTATTTGGAGGGCCGGTAACATTGGCAAAACACCGGCCCTCAGAGCCGGTGGTTTCAGCCGTGTTAGCGAGTACCTACATTTTTATTTATAGCATTAATGAGCAAATAGCCTACATTACTGTTTTACCTAAAGAATATCACGCCATAATTTATCAACATTTTACAAATTTGAAATCGAAAATGCAAGCGTGAAACATGACATTGATTTTACCAACAAAATTTACGAGGGCTGGTAAGTTATGGCGAGGGCTGGTAAGAAATTGCTGTTACCAGCCCTCTGGGCCGGTGAAAAAAAATCTGAATTCCGTGCCTTGAATAACACAACAGTGCAGTATTCGAGTGGTCTAGTGCGAGTTTATCCATGGAATATTATACTGTGGCTCACAGTGAGAGAACCCATAGCTTGCAACAAGGGTATCGTAAATGAAAGTGTCAATGACACTATATAGCTCACCTTGAGTGTGATAGAAGAGGAAGATGATATTTAAAATTTGGTAAGTGTTTCATTTATGACGGACCGAAATGTGATCAAATGTCCTTATTCCCTGTTTTATACTAATATAAATTTCAGTTTTCTTCCAGGGTTAGTTTTGATGCGAAAATAAATGTTTCAGATCTGAAAGTCTGAAATCTGGGCGAGAGATGGCGCTACGCATAAATGATTGCCATTTTGGTTTTCGATTATCGCGCAAATAAAAGCAATAAAATATTCCAGTCAAATTACTGTAACAAAGAATCTAAAACACAATATTACATGTAGGCATGATTAGGTAAGTAGGTAATGTATAGGTAGGTGAATTTAACAAAATCGAATGAATCTAGATGGCCATTTTCATTTTTGCCAAAAAGTGGGTGTGGCTCAAAAGTAGGTCGACGGGCGTGCTCCAAAATAGGACGTGCAAATCTCTCCCATAAGAGTAACAACTGTATGCAATTTGAAACATCATTGGTCAAATGGTTCTTGAGTTATCGTTGACCGTAGGCAGACACTGAAATGCATAGTGAAATTGCCAAAATCTACCTAATTTGCATAATTAAAAAAAATATCAAAACCCGTGTGATATGTTTTGGGGCCAGTCCTTATTCATTCACATACCAAAAATGAGCAAAATCAATTGAACCTACACTGAGTTATGGCCATTTCCATTTTTGCCAAAAAGTGGGCGTGGCTCGAAAGTAGGTGGACTGGCGTGCTCCAAAATTGGACGTTCACATCTCTCCCGTAGGAGTAACAACTGTATGCAATTTGAAACATGTGGGTCAAACGGTTCTCAAGTTATCGTTGACCGTAGCCAAATGTTGACGGACGGACGGACGGACGGACGTACGACGGACGACGCCCCATGGCAATGGCTCATCTTGACGATGTCAAGATGAGCTAAAAACTAGCAAATCAGTTATCTATATGCTGCCACGCGTGTCGATAGAAAATATATAGTAATCAAGAACGCGTACGTTACAGATCCGCGAAACTCATCAACCAGTAAAATGCCCCTACCATTTAGTTGCATATTGTGCATAATTACCTCACTTTCCGAACAGTAGATGGCGACACCGATTTCGATTGTCCACCGATTGCACTGACCGCGTGAGTCACACATAAGACGCCTGACTACTAAACATATCGGCATATCCGTAGAAGAGTGACCTAACAGGACAGAATGCTGCCAGTATATGAACGCCTGCCACATAGAACAAAGAAACATACTCCTATGCCACTCTAGAAATGAGGTCGAACAAAATTGACAGTCGCATATAAATTAACATTTACACTTTCGGGCGCGACGCCTGTTGTTATTTGCAACATCTGTTGCAAGATCTCGAAACCTTAACACAAGGCGCCAGTGTGGCAGCTTTTCACACAACCGTCGGTGGAAGTGCACGACACCGAAATTAGTTTACAGAAATAACGCTGGGGGTCTTAGGTGCTATAATATTATCATATGAGCATATCTATACAATCAGGAGAAAATAATAGGGAATTCCGCTATAAGAAAATCCCCTATTATTTACTCATGATATACTCTGGCCATCTGTCTTTCTGTATAGCCGTGTGCCTGCCTGTCGGCCGGTCGGTCGGTCGGTCTGTCTATCTGTCCGTCCGTCTGCCTGCCTGCCACACCCCATGATAGGTTAATATATTGAGCCTTCGTTCAAGGCCTTCATGGCATATATTCCGTACATTATACAGATATTGACTCGATCACCCATCCGACCTTGCACGTGGCCTGTCTTCCCTTTAGCTATTCCTTCACTCTTATTTATCATGCTTAGTCATCCACCTTCCTTTTATCTTCTCTCTCCTATTCGCCTCTTATCATCCGCCTTCTTTCTCGCCCCCGTTCCCTTTCCTCTCCCCACCTCTATCTATCTCTTCCTCCTTCTCTCTCTCTCTCTCCCTCTCTCTCTCGATCTATCTCTCTCTCCCTCTCGCACGCTCGCTCTCATTGGCACAGTTACGTGCAGGCACTGATGCGTCAATAATCTCACCACACTCGCTCAATTACTCCCTTCCTACGGGTAGGAAAAGGACCGGGAACGGACCAATAAAGAAGCATCACTTGTTGATGAAGCCGCTACTGGGAGGCGACAAGAGAGCTGGAATATCGCGTGCAATAAACCGACACATATTATGAAGTCTCGACCATATGATGCAGAGCAGACGAAGCTGTTTATTAGAGCGCATAAGTGTGGTCATTACACGTCATAAACTCTCATGTTTTATTAAACAATATATGACTTTGCGCAGGCTTTTTAACGTGACAGATGTGTTACAAATGGACTATTATAGGCGGGGCAATTAACCCGTGTCACTCTTTATGACTGGAAGTGCCCCAGTGCCATTTCGATATAGGAAAGACTAGAGGCTCCGCTATCTCTGGCCATATTAGTACAACGACTCGCCAGACTTGCGCAAACTGCGACGGCCGAGCCATAAACACGTGAATAAGGGGAACGCTTCTACTGCGCACGTCCTAGCAAATCCATTGTAAAGATTACTGCTTCAGGCTAACGCACACCGCGGCAAGCCTAGAAATACACAACATCTACACACGCGCGCGCGCGCACACACACACACACGCGTACGTACACACGCCCACACACCCACGCACACACATACACACACGACCATTCACACGCACACGCCCATATGCACACGCACATATACACGCACGCACGCCGTATATGATGAATATTTAGAGCAATACAACACGATGATTTTTAAATCCAACGACATAGAGGAAGAGAATATATCCATATATATAGAGAAAGAGAAGGGTTAACCATAACAGAGGAGCTTGTTTCAACCGATAAGTAAAACGTCGGTATCAACATACATAAATTG